>NW_027315768.1:15201307-15203807 GCF_026437365.1 Eucyclogobius newberryi | reverse complement strand
CTCCTCATCAACGCGGAGAAGACCAAGGAGATGGTGGTGGATTTCCGCAGACGCCACCCCACTGCCCCCTCACCAGTGAACATCCAGGGACGGGACATTGAGAGAGTGGACTCATACAAGTACCTGGGTGTTCATTTGAACCAGAAACTGGACTGGACTCATAACACAGACGAACTGTACAGGAAGAGCCAGAGTCGGCTCTACCTCCTGAGGAGACTCAGGTCTTTTGGAGTGACAGGGCCACTCCTGAAGACCTTCTACAACTTTGTGGTGGCATCAGCCCTCCTGTATGGTGTGGCCTGCTGGAGCAGCAGCATCACAGAGAGGGAGAGGAGGAAGCTGGACAGAGTCATCAAGAAGTCCAGCTCCGTCCTGGGCTGTGCTTTGGACTCGGTGCAGGAGGTGGGGGACAGGAGGGTCCTGGCTAGATTCACATCTATGCTGGACCATGAGTCACCCCCTGCAGGACACTCTCTCCGCTCTGGAGAGCAGCTTCAGTGAGAGACTGATCCACCCTTGATGTGTGAAGGAAAGGTTCCGTAGGTCTTTCCTTCCTGCTGCTGTCAGACTTTATAACAAAAACTGTTAGTACTGAACACTCGCAATACTGACCTAACCATGTGCAATTCCGTCATATGTGCAATTGCTGTTGGAATTCATGTGCAATTACTATGAAATTCATGTGCAATCTATGTGCTGTCGTGACACATATTCATGTGCAATTACTGTCGTGATCACATGCAATGGTATTTATGTATTTATTTATTCATTTGTCTATGGGAGTTTTTATTTATTTATAGATCTTCTACTGAAAGTGTTTTTCAGACTTCCTATAAGTGATCTGTTCTGTTCTTCTGTATCTACCTCTGTATCTACCTGCGTTGCACCAATGAAATTTCCCCATGTGGGACAATAAAGGAATATCTTATCTTATCTTATCTTATCTTATCTTATCTTATCTTATCTTATCTTATCTTACTGTGAAAGCGATCATAATGAGGTATAACACGTTGAAATCGGTTGAAGTGTTAAGGAGTTGAAACTGGCTAAATGGAAAATCATGGAAAATATAATAATAAAAAAAATACGTGAAATACAAGAACATATAGTGCCTGCGTGACATCACGCAGACACTCAATGATTTCAAATCAGAACTCAATGAGCACCTTGCAATGTTCTTGTTCACCCCAAGAGCCCCTTCAGAAAATGACCATGGGCCAAAAAATGTTCACTGCAAAATAATAGACAAATTACCCTGAAAGGCTGTATTTGTCTTCATCAAGTGAAGTTCATGCTGGAGAGACATGCCCTCTGCAATGTCTCCACACAACCAGCTGGCATTTAAGTTGATTTATTTGATTGTAAAACCTGCTGTCTATTTAATGTGTGTGTTTGACCATACACTCACCCACAGTACACTTGTAGGGGCTGAATAAAGTACTTATCTAAAGCTCTCTCATGGAGCTTTTTTAAAGTAGGAATCATCTCTTGTGGACTCCACTGGGGTTGGAAGAGTTCAGGACACTTCATTATACATTTTTTCTCATCGAGAAATCTTCAGTCTATGTTTATCATGTGTGGTACTCTCCCATGTCTTCATTTTGAATAGGCTTTGGCATCATCTAATCTTTGCTGACCTATATATAATAGGTCAGTGTCTTCAGGGACAGATTTCAGGACAGCTGGCTATGGTGTTTTCAGATTGTATTGCACAAACTCTGAGTAAAATCAAATAAAAAAATACTTATATTGATTTATATTAAAACAACTATAGTCTATAAACACAAACACATCCGTGAGACCTGGTGGGGCTGGGCAGAGTACCCACGATCTCCCATGAGTCCAATTCAGGGTCAAACTTCTCAATGCTCTGTAGATAAGAACCTTTTGAATAAGAATATCCTCCGCTCACATAAATACATCCATTTATGGCCACAGCGCCACACTCCATCCTGCGCTCCTTCATCTCTGAAATGGCTTTCCACTCGTTACTCTCTGGGCTGTAGCAGTCCGCCACGGTGGTCTGTCCTCCCACCAAGTACATGTTGTTGTTGAGAGACACTGAACACAGCCCATACTCTGGAAAACAGAATGATTTTGGTTAGTAATCTGAAGGTAAACATGATATATTTTTGCTACCTACCTGGATGAGGACTTATGGTAATAATATTCCACTCATTGACAGTGGAGTGAAAAACTTGGACTTTTTCATAGGTGCAACTGCCTCTGTATCCATAATGGCCACCAGTCACATATATCTTATCTTCCATTACACATGCTGTGGCATTCCCAACACCTACAAATACAAAATCAATGTCACAGTTTAATTCTAGGTCTTGTTTAAAGGTGCACCATGTAAGCGTTCTGGTTGCATTTTCTATGCCAAAATATGCTTCGAAATCTACAATATGACACATTAAACTTACATTAAACTGTCATGCATTTGTGTTTTTAGGGCTAAAAATCATCCTTGAATCCATCTCTCCACAGATCTGAACTG
>NW_027315768.1:14906307-15193807 GCF_026437365.1 Eucyclogobius newberryi | reverse complement strand
ACACCAGTTCCTGCCCTTCCAATGAGTTTTAGATTACTGGCAGCATCTATAACATCAGCTGTCACTTTTGTTGCAGATCGCACCACAAGGCAATCATAATCCTAGAATGGAAACAAAAGCTGCAGTTTGATATTCTTAGACAAAAGGGAAACATAAAGTGTGTATTAAAATCAGACATTCCATTATGTTTAACGCTGTAACACTGAACTGGAGCACAAACATCTACACTTCTGTGACACATTCATACATTTGCTTGCATCAACAGAGTGTGGAGGAGGAGATGGATGCAAAGTCAGGAATGAGTTGCATCAGCTCCACAAAAGGGGCGGTGCCAACCACAGGCAACTTTCTCACCTCAGCCCCGGCGAAGGGACGCGTGGTGCGGGCACAAAATACGCATTGCACGCATCAAACATTATAGAAATATAAGTTTGCCCCATTATAAAATATGTTGCAACCTTTACAAAATTCCCCCTTGTGTGGACAATAAAGGAATATCTTATCTTAAATGTGATCCAAGTTGTGGAGGAATCAAATGAAACCCACAATACAGAAGCAACTAGTCTTTAAGTAGCTGCCGTACCTTTATCTCTGCTAATAACTCTTCTTTTTTCATGTTTTGCTTCTCCGTCACATGGATGCCATTTTCTTCCAGAATGCTCCTGCAGCGAGGGTCCACGCTCTCACTGATGAGGACAGACTTGATGCAGAAAGAAGCCATTTTGCCCTGTGCTGCTGTGACGGTGGCCGCGTGGATGCTGGGGCTACTCGGACTGTGCTGGGCGGAGGATGAGCGGGGGATGAGCGGTCAGATGTGGACAGACCGATAATATAATACATCCATGGGACAGACACCGGCGGGACTGGAGTTTTCCCTCGGCTGCATTTGTATGGATCCAGGAGGTCACGCCCTGTCCCTCCCACGAGCCCGCCTCCCGCGCGCCGCCGGTTCACAGTCACGTGCATTTTGTGTTAACCTAGTCATCTGTACACGAATACTACTAAACGTTTTAAACAACTAAACGTTTGCATTTGATTTTAAATTCCTGATAAAAGCTCTGTTAACTGCTGGTCTGGATGAAGATGTTCGTGTTCCACAGGACAACATTAAACTTATCTGTCTCCATGGAAACGAGCTCTTCACAGTAAGAACTCCTGTTTCCAAAGTGGTTTCTTCCAATAACGCCTGAAATTAAACAAATGTAAGTAAGATAAATTTAATGCCATAGCAATCCACAAAGCAAGGACATCGCAGAAGCAACTGGTGGAACACTCAACATTCAACGTTAGCTTAAAATATTCTGTAATAAATACTTTAGTCTAATGAAAAACAATAATTTCAGTGCTGTGAACTGAACCCTAAAAGCCTCCTTCATATGCAGCATAAAGGGAATGTGTTTGACACTGTTACTTTCAGTTGTGTTAAAGCAGTCAAAGTGGTGGTGGTAACAGGAAAGAGATGTCTAAATGAGTGATTTATTTATTTATTTTATTTCTGGGCGGCAGTCAACGGCAGGGGCCTCGGCGACCAGATCTCCAGACACAGAGACTAGCTCTGGGGACATGGAATGTCACCTCGCTGGGGGGGAAAGAGCCTGAGCTTGTGCGGGAGGTTGAGCGATACCGACTAGATATAGTCGGCCTCACCTCCACGCACAGTTTGGGCTCTGGAACCCATCTCCTCGAGAGGGGCTGGACGCTCCACTTCTCTGGTGTTGCCCGCGGGGAGAGGCGGCGGGCTGGTGTGGGCTTGCTGATAGCCCCTCAGCTCAGCCGCCACGTGTTGGAGTTTACCCCAGTGAACGAGAGGGTCGCGTCCCTCCGCCTTCGGGTGGGGAACAAGTCTCTCACTGTTGTGGCGGCCTACGGGCCGAACAGCAGTGCAGAGTACCCGGCCTTCTTGGAGTCCTTGGGAGGGGTACTGGACAGTGCACCGACCGGGGACTCCGTTGTTCTACTGGGGGACTTCAGCGCCCACGTGGGCAATGACTCCTGGGGAGGGGTGATCGGGAAGAACGGCTTCCCCGATCTGAACTTGAGCGGTGTTCAGTTATTGAATTGGGTCGAAGGGTGTCCGGTTTGGGGACCACAGGATCTCATCTCTGCTGTTTGCAGACGATGTTGTCCTGATGGCTCCATCAAACCCGGACCTGCAACATGCACTGGGACGGTTTGCAGCCGAGTGTGAAGCAGCTGGGATGAGAATCAGCACCTCCAAATCCGAGGCCATGGTTCTCGACCGGAAAAAGTTGGCTTGCCCTCTCCAGGTGGGTGGGGTGTCCTTGCCCCAAGTGGAGGAGTTCAAGTATCTCGGGGTCTTGTTCACGAGTGAGGGAAGGATGGAGCGTGAGATTGACAGGCAGAACGGTGCAGCGGCTGCAGTGATGCAGTCGCTGCATCGGACTGTTGTGGTGAAGAGGGAGCTGAGTCGAAAGGCAAAGCTCTCAATTTACCGGTCGGTCTACGTTCCTACTCTCACCTATGGTCATGAGCTTTGGGTAGTGACCGAAAGAACAAGATCGCGGATACAAGCGGTCGAAATGAGTTTCCTCCGCCGTGTGGCTGGGCGCTCCCTTAGAGATAGGGTGAGGAGCTCGGCCACACGGGGGGAGCTCGGAGTAGAGCCGCTGCTCCTCCACGTCGAGAGGAGCCAGCTGAGGTGGCTCGGGCATCTGTTCCGGATGCCTCCTGGGCGCCTCCCTCGGGAGGTGTTTCAGGCATGTCCCACCGGGAAGAGGCCCCGGGGAAGACCCAGGACACGCTGGAGAGACTATGTCTCTCGGCTGGCCTGGGAACGCCTCGGGATCCCCCCGGAGGAGTTGGAGGAAGTGTCTGGGGAGGAGGAAGTCTGGGAGTCCCTGCTCAGACTGCTGCCCCCGCGACCCGGCCCCGGATAAAGCGGAAGAAGATGGATGGATGGATGGATATTTATTTTGTAACGCAATTTTTTTTTCACATTATAAACAGCAATAATTAAACCAGTATCTTCTACTAACGTTTTTCTTAATAGCAATTTGTCAGGATATATTTTTCATACATCACCTTATAAAACGTTTTGACCTCTTTCAGAACTTGTGTGTGACAATTAGGATTCCGTATTAAGCCATATTAATGTCCATCTTTGTAATACAAAGAGAAACACAATAAAAACACTGAAATTACTTTTCAACTTTTAAAGCCTTATAATAAATAAAGTTAAATTATATTTTATATATATATAATTATATAAAACATAATGATAATGTTAAGATAAGTAAATGGAGACTGTCTTTATAGGTTACAATGTAAAAAATATAATTCTAAAATTTTCAGAACACTCAAATGGCACCAGTGAAGCAGAATTGCCCCAGAACTCTGACATAGGCCTCGGCAATGCAAAGCAAATGTATCTGTAGAGCACAATTTGTACACAAATAGAGAGTAGAAGCCTGTCATCTTCAGGAAGGCTGTTCCAGATTTTAGCTGCATAAAACTCAAATGCAGATTCCCCATGTCCTGACTCAAAAACAATACATGTGATGTGTACACACAGAATAGGCCTATCTACACATTTCAGAATCTTATAGCTTTTGGCACCAATAAATAGGAAAATGAAACCCAGGAATATTCACATATTCAGTCATCTATTTACCAATACATTGTCACATTGACACTGTGATGTTTCCTCTATGAGTCTGTAGTGGTTCTACTAGTACTGTAGTGTTATCCATGTCCTCCCACTTATGAAAGAGGGTGACATTCAAAGTTGATATGGATTAAAGAATTGGATCAAGATCAAGTGTGGGTGTGAGTGTGGGGTAAGAGTTATGTGGGGCACCAGCCTCTATTAGGCATTTAACAATTCTACTCAATCAGCACACATGCTGAGTCAGGAGGACTGACCAGACTGGTGATAGACTTTTTTTTTAAACACTCTTAATAGATGAGCTCTTTCAAAAGAAAAAAGTAAAAAACCTGCATTGTCATTTAATGTTATGTGGTTTCTGTTTCACACTTTTTTCCAATGAGTTTTTTATAGTGCAAATGGCAAAAAAGCTTAACTGACTCATTAGACTGCACATGACAGACTGTTAGGCTGCACTATTTTTCTAATCCCAACTTTAACTCAAACTAAACTGCAAACAACTCGCAACACAGAAAAAAGGAGCAAGTCAATAGCAGTTCATATACAGTGTATTTGTTTCAACTTTTTGACCCATGGATAATCATAAGTGATAAAGAAAAATGGATTTGAGACTCATTTTGGACTTTGACTTTAGCCGTATGACTTGATGCTTCTCCTCCTAAAATACCTTTGTAGAAATACCTTGATTCTCTTCTTTAGAGAAGGGTTTGGGTCTAAATAGTAATAGGTGAAAGTGATGCTTGGGTGAAAAATAATACAGGTAGACTTAGTTTTAATTGTTACAGGAAACAAGGTAATGCCGGCTGTATTTGGCAAATGTAAAGACTTATACATTATTTGGACCTTTGACTTATGACTTACTTGGGGCTTGATCCTGTCTCTTTCCGATTAACAAAAAAACAAATCATGACAGTACAATCTGTCTGACTGTGAGAGCAAATTATGTGAGACAATGTGGTTTTATTTATAAAGTATTTTTTGGTTTGCTTAAATGTACTGTAGTAATTATAAGATACAAAAAGCATTTTCACTGCCATTAAGGAGCACTTTGTATTGGAATACGGTGGAACGTACCTGCTTGTATGGCATTAAACGTATACATTTCTATGGAGACAAGTTACAGGTCAGGTCTGTGAAGAGGTGACCCCGCTCACAGTAAGAAGTCATATATTTAAAACGTATTTAAGTCATAAAAACACATTTGATTTAAAAATGACAGATAAGTAAGTTTAATGATGTACCTTGCTGTTTTGGTACGTACTGTACATAACATAAAATAAAACAATGTAATAGACATTTAAATAAAAACAGAAACATGGACTCTAGATAAAGCAGATATAAAGTAAGCTGGAACAAAGCACCTCTACTGTATTTATTGAATTTGTAACATGTGTGCGAGAGTGGACCTTACATTCAGAACATGGCTGCTGGAACCAATGTTAATTGACTACTATGGCAACGTGCTCTCTAGTGTCTCGAGTGTACTTGGTGTCACTCTGAAGCCGTTGCTAGGGTACCACACAACAACACTCTGGTTGAGTTTGACGTTGCTGGGATATTTAGTACAGCTTTTTGTCTGGAGAAGTTATTGTTGTACATTTCCCTTCAAACCAAGATGATGACGATGTGAGTGTGGAAAGATCAAATAATAAATGTGATGTTAATGTTTGTTAGCAGAGCATTACACAGGAAAATACCTCACTGTAAAGGCCAAAAAGAGAAGACAAAGTGAAGCACCTGGCTGCAGTAAGTATGATTCTTTAACTGGTTACATAATTTACTTTATTTTTGATTCATCACAAACTCTTTTAGGGCAACTCTTCTCCGTAGCATTTTTATATTTGCTTGGCATTGAACTTCAACAACTTTTTTAAAAGGGTGGATCACTACTTTTGAATGAACACTCAGTTTAGTATTTAGCATCTTAAAATTGGTTACAATACATTAAACTGTGAACAATAATAAACTGATGATGATTCCACACTCTATTACTGAAAACTAGCGACGAGGCCAACCTTTTTTTGCACATGCCATTTTTTATTTTATTTTTTCCCATAGTGTCTTCAAACAAGAGAGACAACAGAATGATCCCAATGCCAGATCTGCGTAAAGTCACAGTCCTGTCCAAATCTGAATCACTGAGGATTCAAAATCAGTTAAAAAATGTTGACAGAGAAAAAGAACGCAGGATGGAAGAGGCAAAAAAAAGAGAAGCAATGCACCTGCAGTCAATAGAAGTGGTCAAGCTTTGGTCCAACACTATAGCAGTAAGTATTTATGACACCGACTGTATGATCATCATTTATATGCCATTTTCATTTATGTTTACTAAAGGGCCAAAGACAGAAGAATCTAGAGGCAAAGGCAATTCGGCAGAAGATTGAGGAGGAGAAAAAACTGCAATTTGACATAGAAGAGGCTACATACAAGGCGGAGAAGAGAAAGGAGGCCGTAGAAAGGGCTAAAGCACAGCTGTTTTATCAAACAGACCGGGTCAAAGGCCTACATGTGTGTACATTTCTCACTGTTTTCTTAATGGGTTATGTTGGTTTGCCATTTTGTCAATTACACTGTCTTTCAGGGAGCATACTTGCTTTCAAGCGTGCTCAAAGAAAGGGAGGCACAGATTGAATTAAAGCAGCACATCAAGAATGCTGATAACAATGTGGAGAAAACCTTCTTAGAAGGAGCCAAGGCCAGAGATGATGAAGCTCAGAGACGAGAAGAAGAGAAAGCACGTCAAAAGAAGGAGGAGTCTCTGACAGTTGTGGAGGAACTGAAGAATCAGTAGGTTCCTCGCAGATACAGTCAACAGTCAAATAGTAGAAGATTTGTTATTTATTATGATGGTGTCGATTTCAGAATGAGGAAAAATGAGTTAGAGAGAGAACACATGTGGAAACTAAAGCAAGAAGAAGGAGAAGAAATACAGCAACTTCGTGAGCTCCATCTTTGGGAACAAAGGAGAGAGCAGGAACAGCAAAAAGAGGAGCGAAAACTGCTCATGCAAGCTCGCCAGGTAGTGCGCTGGCTATAATCACTCTTACAACTCTAAAAAAAACACTTTGCACTGTTTTTGATTATTTCTTTACAGGAACATCTGACCAACAGACAGCTAGAGAAAGTCAGAAGTGACCAAAAAGAGCAAATGGAAGAGGAAAGGAGAAAACTGTACATCTCAGCCAAACAAAAAATGACCAAGTTAAGGAGGGACAAAGAGAAGGAGATAATAAGGTCAGATTAATTTTACAGGTTTTGGTCTCAATTTCAATATTGACATTTGGCATTACCGGAGAGAAGCATGTGTACAATGGGACTCGCCTGAAGGAGCTCGAGTAAAATATGAAATTACTGTGTCCGCTTTCTTTTTATTGCCTTGATGTTTTTGTTTTTAAAAAAATTCAAAATCATCCTCATCTTGCCAACAGTAAGAATTAACACTGCAATAAATATTTTAGGGAGACCCAGATGCAACGAGAGAGGATCTTGGAAAAGATTGTAAATACCCAGCAGGAACAGGCTGAAAATGAAGAGCTGAAAATTGCACGAGCCATTGCTGAGAGGGAGGCTCGAGAAGCACAACTGAAGTTTGAAGAAGATGAGAGGAAAGCTGCCATGCTGGAGTCTATAGCTGTGCACAGAGAGTCTTTGGTAAACAGTCAAAGTGTGTGTTAAATCAACAGAAACCATTTAACTGTCACTTAATTTGAGGCTTCATTTGTATGTTTAGAGGCAAGAAAATGAGCAATTGAAAGAGAAGATAAAACACAAAAATGAGGAAATGCTTCGGTCTAAAAAGGAGGCAGACCAAATCTATGCAGAGAAACAGAAGCACAAGGCTGAGAAGAAGAAAGAGGAGCTGCAGAGCTTACAGGAGTTCTACAGAACACAAATGGTACGCACAAGGTTTTGGTCCAGAATATATAAATGTGTCGAAATGATAAATCCTAATCGTCTTTTACTTTAACAATCAGGTTGAAAGAGGCTTAAAGCAACAGCAGCAAATGCAGGACATGAAGCAGTTCGAAGCTATGAGTACTCAAATACGAGCAGAAGAGGAGTACCAATTTCAATTATATGCAAAGGATCTTATCAGTACAGCAGAAGAGGCTAAACTTAACGTGGTGCCACTTTATAAAGCAGCAAGGGAGGGGATTGGAGGAGGATCCGGTCCTGCTTTTAATGGAGTTAGACCCAGCTATGTGGTTCAAGACAGCAGCGGTGCACAAATGCCCAACTACGTCTCGGATGCCACACTTAATGTTAAATCGCTAAGTGAGGATGTGAATATTGAGCATGCAAAAAAAAGACTAGGGTTTACTTGGTGATCAATTAAACATGTTGGAAAAAACATGGTGCATCTTTGTATAGTACTTTACAAATCATTGTGGCAACTTTGGAATATAACAAGCAAATTCCATATAGTTAGTCTCTTTTCTTCAGTTTTATATTATTTCTAATTAGAATTTATTTCAAAACCAAAGCATTGGTTTGTTTCCAAAAGATGAGAACTTCAAGAGGAAAATATAAATGTACAAATAAAACAGTAGAAAAAGCTTCAGTTGTAGTCATCTGGACTCAGTTTGAAAAAAAAAAAGTAGACGTTTCGACTCTCATCCAAGAGTCATTGTCAATAACAGAACTTAGGTCGAGAACTCCGATATTAATACTGTTCTGTGGTAAGACCCGCCCATTGGGAGGAGCCTTCCTGAAGTAGAAAGAGTTGTTGGTTTCAACAGAAACTCCCCCCTTGTATCTACCGAGCTAGCCTATTCAGAATCTTAATGGGCTGTTAAAACCTCTTTGTCTTAGTGAGACCCTGGCTCAACCACCCTGAGTACCTGATTAGCATTTGAATGCCCTGGTCCTTTACCTTTCCAGGGGTTCAGTAACCCATTATAGATAACAGGAAGATTAAACCTAAGCCCTCCATTTCTGTTTAAAGAAGGTTTTTCTTTTTTAACAAAAATAGCTTCCTTGACTCCTCTTTCAAACCATCTTTTCTCCCTGCTTAAAACCTTCACTTCACCGTCTTCAAACTAGTGATTAGAGGCTTCAAGATGGAGATGCACGGCACTCTGTGGTCCTGAACTTGTATTTCTTCTGTGCTGATAAAGCCTCTTGTGTAGAGGCTGTTTCGTCTCACCTATGTAACGTTCTTTACAGCTTTCTTCACTGCATTGGATCGAATAAACTACATTGCTCTCTTTTTGAGTCGGCAACTTGTCCTTAGGGTGAACCAGTTTTTGTCTTAAAGTGTTGCCTGGTTTAAAATAAACAGGGACTTCGTGTTGTCTAAAAATTCTCTGCAGTTTTTCCGACAGGCCAGACACATAAGGGATAGAATCTTAATCTTCCTGTTATCTATAATGGGTTACTGAACCCCTGGAAAGGTAAAGGACCAGGGCATTCAAATGCTAATCAGGTACTCAGGGTGGTTGAGCCAGGGTCTCACAAAGACAAAGAGGATTCTAATAGCCCATTAAGATTCTGAATAGGCTAGCTCGGTAGATACAAGGGGGGAGTTTCTGTTGAAACCAACAACTCTTTCTACTTCAGGAAGGCTCCTCCCAATGGGCGGGTCTTACCACAGAACAGTATTAATATCGGAGTTCTCGACCTAAATTCTGTTATTGACAATGACTCTTGGATGAGAGTCGAAACGTCTACTTTTTTTTTCAAACTGAGTCCAGATGACTACAACTGAAGCTTTTTCTACTATGGAACACGCCTGGACGAATGAGGGATTACACCGACATACAAATAAAACAGTAAATTGTAGCTTTTTTTTGGGTCATTTTTCAAAATACGTCATCACAACGGTTTTAGAATTGTTAGAAAAGGTTAATGTGACAATAAACATCTGCATAGACAAACTGTTGGAACCAAATCAACTGTTCAAAATCAAGAATGTATTTTTTTTTTTATTCATTCTTCAGAGCCATAAAGGCATTTTCCAATACACTTGGACAGGACTTCTTTTACAAATTAAGAATAATTCCACAAGAACACTAGAGTAATCTAAATTACAAATGGTATTACAGTAAAAGGTCATGGATGTACAAAAGTGGAAGGCTGACAGATTATCAAGTAGACCCTCCCTCTCAAACCAACAGAACTAAAATAATTAAAAAAACAGTAGAAAGCTTAGGGAAATAATTTTAAAAGCTCAACTGTTTACGGTTGAGTTTTCTTTTTTTTTTTACTCAAAATTCAAGGTACCCCAAATTAAATCAACAACCAACAAGCACATCCCTTTTTATACAGTGAAAATAGATTTAGCGGCATGTTAAGCAACTATTGAAAAAAAACAGATTACGGCCTGATAATGATAAATGCTTTTGTTTCTGTCAGTACTAACATTCACAACCTTTAAAAGTGCACTAGGACGTTTTCTGGTGGAAAGTCCTGCTTGTCTTGTTTCAGATGTTTTGCTTTGCTGGGAATGTTCCACAGTCCCATATGAACTATATCCGTCATTCATTCAATTACAGACGTTTTACAAACACTTCATTCCAAACATTATCTCCTTAGAGAAAACGTTTTAAGACTGCCCACCAGAAAACTTACATTACCGGTACTTAAATCATGTTGGAAGATGCCTACTTTTAAACCCAAAAATATCTATTTGTGGGAGAAATGGAGCTGAAATTAAACCTTGTCAACAGTGTACTTCAATGGGAAACTGGTGCAACAATAAAAAAGTAATTTTGTTTTTAAACAAAGCCATCTTAGTCACTGTCAGAACTTGAGCTCGAACTATGTCTATGTCTTCGACTGTCATTTCCGTCTTTGCCTTTAGTACTGTCTGGCCTTTGCCTTACTGGACTCCTTTTGTCTTTGGATTTTTTTTCACGACTGTTTCGGCTCTTTCTTTTATCTCTATCACTATCAGAACTGCTGCTGCGACGTCTTTTGTGGTTGCCAGATTTTCGCTCTTTATCCTTCTTATGAGCAGAGGGGTCCTTACTGGACCTACTCTTGCTTCGAGAGTGCCTGCGCCGATGAGCGTCTCTGGCCTTACTTCTGTCTGAGCTTCTCCCTCGATGGTCTCTGCTTCGGGACGACTCTCTCTTAGTTTCCCTTTCACTATCACGGCGACGGTCTCGACTTCGGCTACGATTCCTGCCTCTGTCCTTGTCCCGCCTGTCGTCTTTGTCTCTGGATTTGGCACGAGAACTCTTATTTTGGTTACTGCTGCTAGATCTGTGACCATCTTTTTTGTCCTTGCTACGTGACTTGGACCTAGTTTTTTCTCCATTTCTTCCTTTAAAATCATCTTTATGCTTTTTACTAGACTCATCATGTTGACTTTTGTCTTTTCCATGATCAGATTCTGAGGGTTTTTCTCCCTTGGAGTCCTCTTTGTCTTTGCTTCGGGACCGTGCTCTTTTCTCCTCAGATTTGTTACCTTTCTCTCTGCTCTTTGACCTTTTCTTCTCGCGGCTTTTACTCCGACTTTCTGCCCTTTTCTTATGGGTCTTTTGTTTGCCGTGCTTTCCATCTTTATCTATGGAATCATCTTCTTTGCTCTTGGACCTGTGATTCCTCATTTTCTTGTCCTTTTTACTCTCTGCTGCATTTTCATGTTTTGAATTGGACGACCGTCTCTCCCTTTTTGAAACATCTTCATTGACATCACCTCTGTGGAAGAAAGGGGACTCTAATTTACAATTTACACTTTATAACATTTACTAAGCTACAAATAATTATTTTTTTAAATAAAAAGATGTAATGATTTATTGGGTTAAAAGAATTAACCCACCCCACTATAGAACCATTTCAGATTTGATCATGGTACATGAGACTTTTTAACTCTCAAAATAGGATCTAGAATCTTACCTATCGCCCTTTATCCAGCGCTCCCCAGTAACAGCTCTCATCCTCTGACGCTGCATCTCCTGACGCCAGTGGGGAGGAGTTTCACTGCGTCGAAACCGGTCTCTGGACCTTGAACGAGAGGGGGTTCGGTAACGCTGAAAGACAAGAGACATGCATTTCATGAATCTTGTGTTATTTTTCAAAATAGACTAATCAATTCAAGAGAGCTAATCTTAAAATAAATCAAATTTGTCCTTACTCTCGGACCCCGGCCTTTTATCTTTCTTCCTGAGCGGGTCATAACCAGCCTTCTGTTGTATGCCGAATTATAGGATATACCACCACTGGGGGAGAAAAACATACATTTATTGCTGAAAAAAATACAAATATGTTAAAGAGAGTATACCTTGGCCTTTCCCTCCGTTGCTCCTTTTTAGGCTCATCCTTCTGATCTGATTGCTGGGGGCTTCGTCTCATCAGGAATCGATTTTCAGGGATGGGGGGAATCTCCTCTGGACGCACTGTAGAAGAAACCACTTCCTCCTCCTCTTTCTCATCTGCAATGGCAGCTTCTGGCCTATTACAAGAATAAATATCTTATCATCTGATGGCAGTGAGAACATATCAACAACAACAAAATCATCATAGTTTTACAAAACTTAGTCTTTAAAACAACGTACTTTGTTTTCTGTTGCTTCTTTTTGTGTTTCTTAGTCTTTTTCTTTTTTTTCTTGGATTCTTTTTTAGAATCTTCTGAATCAGAGGATGATTCTGATGAGCTCCGAGATTCACTGGAACTACTGCTTGATCCAGATGAAGCATGTTTTTTCTTTTTACTTTCTTTTTTGGCTTTGGCTATACACAAGGATGAATAAACAATTACGTAAATTAGCAAAACAAACTTCTACAATTGTGCAAAAAGCAACAATGACAAACCTTTAGATTTGGGGACAAGTTCACCGCAGTTCAATACTTTTACATCAGCATATGGTTTGCTATTGGGGTCAGTTTTCTGGTTTTCCATGGTTTGAACAACCTCTTGACCAGAAATCACATGGCCAAAAACCACATGGACGCTGAAGATAATAACAAATTAATGTGGGTTCACGCAAATAAAATGATGATTGAAAATTGAAATGAGACGCAAAACTAAAGTATTCTTTACCCATCAAGATGAGGTGTGGGTTTTGTTGTTCTATAAAGTCAGAAAAAAAGGCAGAATATTACTTTATATGTTAAGTAAATACAAAATGTCAAGCTCCCCAGAGGAAACTTACATGAAAAACTGTGATCCATTAGTATCTTTGCCCCTGTTGGCCATAGACAGCAGATATTCCTTGTTGTGTTTAACAGCAAAGCTTTCATCTAGGGGAAAAGCACAAGATTGTACTTCCGTCTTGAAGCCAACGCTGGTTTGGAAAACAAGTGACAGGTCTGGCAGCCGCTTCCTTTACCTTCAAAAAAGCCTCCATAGATCGATTCACCTCCTCTTCCATTTCCTATGAAAGAGCACAAAAAATACTTAGACTGAACCAATAATTTTGTTTAAAATATTTTTATGTGACATTTTAATGTCCTTGAAAATAAGACTCACAAAAAGTATTCATATGGTATTAAATGCAAAAATCACCTTCACTAAAGTCTCCTCCTTGGATCATAAAATCTTTAACAATGCGATGGAAGAGACATCCTTTGTAGTGTAGGGGTTTCTGGGTTCCTTTACCGACTCCCCTTTCACCTATGAATACAGAAATTAGTAAACTAAAAAGAGTAAAATAAACTGGATTGACTGATATTGACTAGAACTTACCAGTGCAAAGACACCTGAAGTTTTCACATGTTTTGGGACAAACATCTGAAAACAATTCCACCACAACTCTCCCGACTGAAAAGTACAGCATTGTGTGATTAAAGGATCGTCACTACAAAGAATACAGTAATCATACTCCTAATCTTACCTAAAACATTGCCAATGGCAATGTCCATGAAGCACCGAGGGCGCTGTGCCTTCACTCCCATTTTATGCCCCACTTATGAAGAAGCAGTCTAGAAGTAAATGACCCAACTAGGCAGCACAACCAAAAATAAGGACAAAGTAAGAGCTTGAAAAACGTTTGGATACAGTGTCTAGCGTAATAATATCAGAATCGTAATTATCATGCTTAAATTACGTGCATGTGTATTGTTGAAACGTAATTTTCTTGCAAACTCCAGCCAATAATAAGCATGCAAAATCAAAATCAAATGTATTTTACTATTACTCCGGCATTTTAAACAGTATAACAATTTGACGCTAGGCCTACGTTAGCATTATCAGGCTATGCTAGCATAGCATATCACAAGAGCTCATTTCTTTTGAAGATACACATCTTCTGAGAGATAATGAGTCGTTAAATCTATTAAATTAAAATATCTTTACAAGTCGTACCACCTGGAAATGTGAGAATATCACTCCATGAAGTAGGCAGCGATTCAACGCGGTCAAAATTAAGTTTCATTCAGTGACCAGCTCAATGTTTTCCAAAGATGGCGCGGCGCGGACGTAAAAAGCACTGCGCAGGACGTGCTGCATGTATTTTCCCTGGACATTTTACGAAAGGTTTAGATGTCTTAAGTCTTTTATCTATATATTTAATAAGTTCACTTTACAAGAATAGCCAGATTACATTATTCGTGAATTTTAAACAGATTTTTCTCTGCAAAATAACTTTTTCACTCTACATACACATAAGTAATCTTTGAATAAATTCCCTGCAAGTCCCAAATCTGGGAATACAACTTGACACGACACGGACGGACTTGATTACGGAAGTGAAACATCGGCACACATGCTAGGTACCGTTTGACTTTGATTGAAAAAAATATATCAAATTGATTATGGTGCTTTTATTGTCACACTTTCTCGAGTTGTTTACCCATTAAAACGTTATTGTGAAGCAAATGAAAATAATGTATTGTAAAGGGCGCACCCCAGTATGTACTTATATCATACTTTCTTGTGTGCACACGTGAATATCACTTTTCAGAGGTCGCCCCTGGCCGCTATTACAACACACTTCATTAAAGGGTAATTATATGAGATGTATAACCTCACTGTTATTCTAAAATATGACCAGAAGGAGATAAACTATTTGTTTGTTTCATACTTTCAACATGTATTTTTATATGTCAGAGGAAAATCATTACATGAACTGTGTGTCACGTTAAATGCACTCATCAATTTAAATTTTGCAATGTTGTTTTGTTCATTTTACATTACAAGAATTCTCAACTGCCACTGATCTTGCCTGTCAGTTGGATATTGAGATGGGAAGTAGAAGTTTGGACCAATGATACCTCCAGTGTGTGCCTCTTCTCCTGTGCCTGAGTGATGCTCGGCCTGCATAGTGTGAGCTTGTGCCTCAGAAGGCTTCTCCACAATAAGCCAGTCAACAGAGACCTGGTATTGGAGCGACTGCGTGTTTGCTGCATTGAAGACCATGTTTTTGACATTGTGGGAAAGAATAAGGCAAAACTTAATGTTGATCATGTTAGCATTGCTGTAGGGATGTTGTGGCAGTTTCAGAAAGAGAAACCACAGTTGCTCCGTACAGTAGATCTCATCAAGAATCACCCACAATTTTTGACTCTGCGGGTTTTGGCAGAGAACAAAATAGCTCAAATGGACAGCATGATGTTGATTGACACACTCTACAACTTCCTTAGGTAAAAGAAACAACATTATTTTTAAATGTCAACTGCAAAATGTATTTAAAAAATATTTTGTTTCATTGTAGATTGAACGTGGATCACCATGACTCTCTCATTCAGCAGCTGGTGACAGAATCATGGTTGCGTCTGAACAAGTAATGTACAACAAGTAACTCTTTTAGACATTTACTTAAAAACAAAATCAAAATGTGTGTGTGTGTGTGTGTGTGTTGATGTTTTTTTTATTTAATGTTATATCAAACGTTTACATTTTTCAGACTTTCCATGACATCTCTGTCCAAGTTTTCAGTCTGTCTTGCTGATCAATCTCTACAGTACAGTCCACTTATGGGACAAATTACAAACATCATGGCTCAAAAGCTGTCTACCATCAATGATGCAAGGTCAGTTGTTATACCTTTTAGTCTTAAAACACAGGATTTTTTTCATTTGTGTTTTGTGTGTCTGTCTCATAGGATTTTGACAACTTTGATGATCAGTGTGACTTCCCTGGTGTCTCCTTCTCTGCGAGATGCTCTCATTACAAGGATATTTATTTTACTGGACAGCATGGACCGGTCATATTATAACAACCCACGACGAGTAGTTCAATTTCTACGGAACCAGAAGTACAGCCACAGGCCACTGCTAGAGAAATGCAACCAAATGATTTTGATAAACATACCTAGAATGAATGCAGAGAATATAAGCATCATCATGGGCCTCTATCAGTCGCTACAATTCAATAACTGTGACTTCAGGCTGGCTGCCAAACAAAGACTCACTGAACTGATTGATTCAAGCACTGACCCATTCTCTTTCACCAAACTATTTGTCAGTTTGGGTCCCTTAGCCAATCCAGAGATAACAGAAGGGTTAGTGATGCACAAGGTTACTTCTGCACAAATATATATTACACTTTTCTAAAAATAAATAAAATCCATCCTCTTATTTTCATTGAAGGTTGGAAAATACTGCTCTCTTATTGGCGGATGAGTTTAATGCACAACAAGCATTGGCTATAGCAGAAGGATTAGAAGAAATTCAAAGCAGAAACCTTAGCCTCATGAATAAGTAAGTTTATATTGCAATTGCATACAAAAGTCTCTTGCCTAACTATCATATTTTAAAACACATTATTTTTCAGAATTGCTGCAGTAATACAAAGAAACCTTCATGTCTACAGACCATTCGAAGTGGCCAGAATCACACAAGCGCTTTTTTTCCTACAGTATCAAAACCCTGAGCTGTATACTAAACTAAGATTGATTTTGACCAAGTGAGTGTCTATATTTCGACCTTATGATCAGGTCAAATTAACTTATTATTGACTGCTTATTTCAGTATGCCTAATTTTGGTTTAATATCCAGCTTTTTACAGAATAGTGTATTTCCCTATGAAGTGACCATGCTTACCCGTGTATTGTCTCTGCTGCCTTCTCCTCGTGTGGAAGAGAGCCTTATTGCACGATTGGAGGCCGTGCTGCCGCAGTGCAACCTCAGCGACCTCAACACTATTGCCCATGCTGTAGCAAAGTGGGTACGCAACGATGCCTCCTACAGCCATAACACTCCCAGTAAGTACGTCCGTCTACTGCAAGCCCTGAACCGCTTTGGCCATGAAAGACTCCAGACAGCTGAACGACTTGACCTGTTGCTAGAGGAGCTCAAGTACGTTTCAGGGGAGTGGTTTGAGGAAATGTTGCTTGAGGATACTATGGTGACACTCAAGAGAATGATCGATCAAATAAACTGGACAAATGTGCCAGAACTAAGTCTCTTTCTTACAAGAATAAATCACCTCAGCCCTCCGCTGATGGAACGCATTGTTGATATTGTCATTGAAGATATTGATAAGGTGAGCAAATGTAACAATGGAAAAACCTTTAGAATGCAAAGGGGAAATATTCTAGCCTTTTTTTCTTTTTTCCTGTTTTTAAGTTTCACTACTCTGCAACCTATGCAACCCTGCTTCCATTTTCTGTCTTGAATTATGATACAGTCAAAGCAGATGAAATGTATGAGGCCTGTATCCAGCACTTTTCTCCACATATCAGTAAGTAAAGAAATTACATTTATAAAATAAATGAACCTTGCATTACTGGATTTGCACTAACATTTGCGATAAATGGTTTAGGTTTGTTTGACCCACATCTTCTAGTTCTTCTGGCATACTCCTTGGCAGTGGCTGACTGTTTTCCTGAGGATATTGTCAAAGAAATTTTCAGTATTGACTTTTTGGGGAAGCTTGATTCCCAATTAGAAAGTAAGTCTTCTGTTTTATTGTAATATTCAAACTATTTACTGAGAAACATATGTGTCACATTATCTCTGCAGCCCTTCCTGATGCTCTCAACATGCGTGTTCGACTGCGTTTGATGGAGCTGAATCGAGCTGTGTGCCTGGAGTGTCCAGAGTATCAAGTGCCATGGTTTCATGAGCGTTACTGTCAGCATCTTCAAAAAAAGGGTAAGTTGGTTGTTAAATTTTTGTATATTTTAGTTGGTTGCCTTAAGACGAGCCCCATCTATGTTTATTTTCTAGGGAGTGGGTCAGTCAACACTCTACAGCAGCAGATTCATAAAATGCTGGGAGAAGTTCTTGGTGGAATTAACTATGTCCGGATAGCTGTTGTGACTCCTTATTTCTATACCATTGGTAAGTAACATATAAGTTATGGTTACCAGTGTATCGCTATATGCATTTATGCTTCAAGTGCATATACCAATATTCAGTCATACATTGTCATTTTATCTTAGATTTTGAGTGTGTACTGAGCAAGGAGCTTAAGCCACTGCCTTATGTAGAGTCAAGCTCACTACCCATTTCCAGCAGAGGGCAGGTTCAGTGGGGGACAGACCCTCACTCCAGCATAGGGGACGAGCTGCCCCCTGGTGCTCAGAGGTAAGAATACACTTAATTTTAAGGGAAACTCAAGTATCTACCAATGCTGAACCATGTCTCCAATGTCCCAATGTGATGTTCTTTATGTCTTAGACTTGTTGTGGATTTTCTTGATTCAAAGTCATTTTGTAAAAACTCTCGTCACATGAAAGGAGAAACCTTGATGAGAAAAAGGCATCTGGAAATGTTGGGATATTGTGTTATTCAGGTGAGACGAAGACAATTAATTAAAATAATTATTTTTTGTCAACATCACTGTCACATTGTGTTTTACAGATTCCCCATTTTGAATGGAACTCAATGGAACTTTCAACACAGGATTCTTGGAAGAATTACTTAAAGAAAAAAATATTTAGGGAATGTTCTTTATAATGAACATGTTTCTAGAATGTTACATCTCGTTTGGAAAGTCATGCCAAACAGACATTTATAGTGTTAAAAATGTATACAATGGACATTTGAAAACAAAGACAAGTGGCATATTCAGTTTGTAAGTCTATATTTTTCAAATGAAATTATGTGAACATGTGTAATAACATTTTTTAAAGTTCGAAACAATGCTGTTGGTGCTTTCCTGATAAAACATTTATACTGTACAAAAAATATCTTTATTTCACATCTTTGGCATTTTGGCTGGATTCAAATGCATTGACACACAAGATGCTCCAGACGCATAACGCATCTCTTTAATTAGACCAATCCACTGTTTCTTGTCTTCTTCATACCTAGAGACAAAATGTATGTATAATATGTATAAAACAATAGGACGAGGCTGTTGGATAAAAACTTACTGCCAAACATCAACCATCTCACTCGGAGTGCACTCTTTGTTCTCATTCACTACCATGGCAAAGCCTCCTACAGCGTACAGCAGCCCACCACAGCTCACCAGGCTGACTGAACTCCTCTCCTGGGGGAAGTCTGGAAAGGGCAACCACCTACAACATCAAATTGGTAAGTTATCAGTACTGGAAAAAGCATTAATTACTGCATTCAGTATATGCACATACTTGTTAGTTCCAAAGTCATAGACTTCGCACCCAGATACGAGCCCATCTTCATTGACTCCTCCTGCCACAATAATCTTCCCTTTATGGATAACTGCTCCAAACATTGATCTAGGAGTTTTCATACCGGCCAACTCCTTCCACTCCGCCCGCTTGTGGTTGTATGCAAACATCCTTTCGATTGTTTTACTTAAAATTTATAAAACACAATTAAGATGTTTTAAAATAGTAAAACGGTTATTGTATTTTGTTTGGTGGAATGTTCCCTTACTTGTCATCCATTTTCCCTCCTAAACAGTAAATCAGCCCATTCTCAGAGACAACACAGTGTCCATGGACTTTCAGAGGTAACTTCTTCGATTCACTCCACTTCATTTTTCTGAAAGATTATGGGTAACAGAATAAGAGTTAACAAAATAATTTATTATTTTAAAATATATTCAACTTACTCGATATCATAACACATGACTGTGTCACGTGACTCATCTTTTTCTAAGTCTTTACCAGCTACAGCAAAGATTAGATTGTCCACATCTCCTAGAGCAAACAGACATCTTGGGGAAGGCATGGGAGGTAAAGCAACCCACTGACAACCAATGCTGTCCAGCTGAAATAAAGTACATTCAATGTTATTATGGACATATCGTTTGAAAAATAAAATCCTGTCATTGCTTGGATAGAGTAAAACGCCTGAAATTAAAATTGTCATTAAATCATATTTTGTGTTGCCCAAATAAATATTATTTGATTTTTAAAAATTCTTTGCATCGCTTCTCAAATAATATTAGATAGGGAAACACAAAATATGATTCAATGACATTTTTAAATCAATTGAATTAAATTAAAATATCAATAAAATGAGATGGCACTTTACACACCTGATGTTTATGGGAGTTTCATTTAAAATGTTGTGAGACACACTCACAAAGCAATAATGATGTAATGATGATAATAATAATGAAAGGGGCAAATAGTGAGTATCATACCTGGTAGAAGTAACACTGCAGTGGGTTTTCCGGTTCATCTTCATCCACAAAAAGCCCTCCTATGATGTAAAGGTTGCTCTTCTTTGTCACTAGGCTGACGTGGTTTCGTGGAACCAGCTCAGACATAGCTGCCAGAAAGCACTCATTCTCCAGTCCGTCATAGGCCACAGCTGCTGTGTCGTTGACCATCAGAATCATGTCTTTAGCAAACATGCCATACCGCCGAGTATCATTCAAATAACCAGGCAACTTCCCTCCCTCTTCATCACTTCCTTCTGGGCCCTTCTGAACTTCTGGGAGTTTACCCCCAAATGCATCTTTTATTGCTTTGATTTTTGTCTGTATCTCAGCATTAGCCTTAAAGAGTTCATCCTTCTCTACTTTTTCTTTGATAAACTTTTCCGGTAGCAAACGAAAGCGGATGCAGTCAAACGCCTCACTCAAACTTTTGGTACGATTTGCTTTGTCTTTCTTAACCCATTTCAGCAAGGCCTCATATACTTGTTCTTCTTTTTCTACATTTAAGGCATCTGCTCCAATTATAGCAAACAATTCATGTGGAGCAAGCTCAAGGAATTCTTCCTCTTTTGACAACTGCTCAAAGCGATCAGCAATGTAATCTCTAGCAGCTATTGCCAGTCTGGGGCAGTTGATCATCAAGCCCAGTCTGTAGACAGCCAGGCAGTTTCTCTGCGACAGCTGTTTCTGAAGGTAGTTGATGCACACTGTGAACACAGAAGGGACCTGAAAGCGATTTGAGATCACTAAAATCTCCTGGACATTGTCGTCGTTGATGTCAATCTCTGCTGAGTACATGTAGTTCACAATTGCCTCCATAAGATTTGGATTCAGATTTTCTAGAACAACCTCCTTTTCTTGAGACTCCCCTTCATCCTCTGAAAAGAAAAAATCACGGAAATAAGAACTACATGCTGATAGGATCAGCCGATGACAAGGGATGCTCCTGTCATCAATCTTCAGCACACAGTCTATTAATTTATTCTCATTTAGAAGCTGCTTTAGTCCATCTTGAAGCAATGTACTCTGGAAAAGCTGTAGATCTTCCTTCAGACTTTGGGGGTCCATCCTTGCTGATCAAAAAAGCGAACTGACTGTTCCAGCAGCTGAACACAGAACTATAGGGAGGGCAGGTCCACAGGCACTTCAATATAACCTTGCCCCTTCTAAATATAGCCAACAACCCCATTCAAAAAGAATTCACATTGGCCGAGTCAGAGTGCCCACACAGCTGTCACAGAGCAAAACAACTGTGAAGACTTGTCACCGTAGTGATCAAGAACAACTTGTATGCAGACTGGAATAGTACATGTTTTATAACAAGATCATGAATGATTTTATTCCACTTGTGTCAGTGACACAGTAACTTAAATTAATAATAGTCCTATTTATACATTTTCGTTTAAGAACATATTAAATTAATATGTATACTAGAATAGTTTAAGTAGAGAGTCCATTTTTTTAAATTAAACAAGTCAATATAATATTTATTGTGAGAGGGTTACTTAGTACAATGTTTAGTTATGGTTTTAGTATTGCGTTAACACAGGTCTGTCCTGTCTCAATACATTTCAGTACAACCTTTAGTGATTCATTTCCAAATGACAGTTTATCAATAGCACACAGCCTCTTAATATTATGTATTTTTTATTTTATTTTTTATAAAGTTATTTCTCTTCAAATCCTATTTGAAGTAATAACTTCACATACTGTACATAATACTGTAGACTGTACCCCTAACATAATTTCAAATTGCTATGTATTTAATATAAATGGAATTTGTATTAACTTCATTACTACAAACTATTCACATGGTTAATTTTCACATAAAAACTTATTTTTAAGCTACAGATGGCTGAAAATACATTTATGACAAGGACATTCATTTGTTCATCATTCTATAAATAAAAGCTTACATTCTCTCATACATAATTTTAACCCATGACTTCCCACAGTCCCTGCAGAGTAAATCCATCCCTCAGCTTTTCAATGGCGAGGCCCAAATCCTCTGAGAACACAGGGTCCCGGTCTTGTTGCTATTGAAACCAAATGGAAAAAGAAACAACCCCTGGATTAAAATAATAGATATTTAAATAAAAAGAGAACTAGTGATGGAACATAACAAACCTTGTTGCTGTCTGCAAAGTAAGCCTGTAAAATAAAACATTTCAACGTTTTATAAGACTTATCAAGCAAATATCCAGTCTCATTTTATCCACAGGTTGTTTAACTGGATACACTTACAGCGAAAGCATCCGTCTGTTCATCAGGCTCAATCTCCACATCGTCTGGAGGCTGTTCCACTGTGAGCCTTTCCAATGGTTGTGGCTATAATATTTATATTTATCAGTGTCATGAAAACATTATTTGCCAACAATACTGGCATCTTACCTTTTCTTCCATTTCATAATCAACCCCAAAGATGGGGTTTGCAGAAAAAACCTTATGAAGCGAGTTAATTTCTTTCAAAGCATCTTGAAGCTTCTCAACTGGATCTATTTTAA
This sequence comes from Eucyclogobius newberryi, assembly GCF_026437365.1. Classification (NCBI taxonomy): domain Eukaryota; kingdom Metazoa; phylum Chordata; class Actinopteri; order Gobiiformes; family Gobiidae; genus Eucyclogobius; species Eucyclogobius newberryi. Next base: position 15,171,252 of record NW_027315768.1, on the reverse strand, counting down.
AACCCAGCACATAGCCTCCGCTCTAAAGTGTGGTTAGTGATGGTTAATAAAAGGCATGAATTAGAGGACTTTTTTAATTTAAATGGTAAAAATAGTAATGTTGAGGACTTACCTGTCTCGAACTCTCGATTACCAAGGCCAAACCAAATTTTGAATCTCTTATTCTGATTGACCACTATTAGGAGAAAAAAAACATGACTTTTTGTGCAGAGGGAGTTAGGTTAGTTTGCTCACCTGATTTAAAGAAACGTACAATCTGAAGATATGGGATGCTGACGTTAAAACTCTCATTCATGTTTGCATGCCAGACAATCCGAACATTGGTGATAAAAAATGTTCCGAGATTTCCCTAAAACAAAGAAGTTCATTTGATTAACGAGTGTACGATCATTGTGCCATTCCTGGGTAAGTTAAGTGAATTTACCTGGTCACAGGACAGATTCCATACACCATTGATTTTGTCATACACTTGCTCACGAGGCAGGAGTCTTAACTGCTTGTTTTGAATGAGAGCAGCTCGCAGTTTCAAGTCTCTGTACATTTTAGAAGTCTCATATGCTCTGGAGACAAACACATATAGATGTATTCAAATTTTTGGAGTGTCTTCGGGGTAATTTGTCTTTGTCTCCTGTTTTACCTGTGCACTGCAATAACAGAAGTGAAGAGACGTGGACTTCCTTGCACCACATTTGTGAATATGAACTCAAATCGTGTGTTGTTGGACTTTGTCAAAATATAAAGTGCTTCGGTTTGACCTCTTAATTTCTAACAAAAAATACAATTGTTATAGCTTGTAGTTATAATTGCAATACAGTAAGATAATGGCCTCACAGAGTTTGCGGTCCGTGTTGTAATGTTTATGATGGAATTGTAACCCACAGCTGCAAAATATCAGTACAAATGTTGCTGATTGGTAAAAGCTAAACTTGTTAAAAATGGCGAAATTTGACATACATAAATTGACTCTTGGCAGGGCCAGGGAATGCCAGATGATTCTCAGGTTTGTCACCAACAGTCGTCCTGCATTACAAAGGGAGTCTCTAATTTGTGTTGATAATTAAAACGAATGCTATTGTTTGTGTTTTACTATTTATGTACCTCGATCACCATTGTTCCCTTTAGTGTCTTCTATTGAGTCCAGGCAGTCTATCATCACTTCCCCTGGACGAGTCTTCATTTGTCTGTGAAGAATGACCGATTAAATATTGAACAGAGATTTTTTTTTTTTTATTATTGTTTTTTTTTACAAATACAGTTTTATGGGTTGTAATTAATATTGGGTATCTGCTATTACATGTTGTGTAGCTACTTTGGTAAATTGGTAACGTTAGCTAAACGCGTAGGTTAGCATAAAGTTAGCTTGCTGGCTAACAGAATAATGAGGTTACTCACTGCGCAGTGATGTCAAACCTAACATCCCTGTCCTCCCACAGTGCATCTAATGCCGACGACATGACTGTGTGGTTTTGCTATTAAACAATAATCATCCACATAATAAACGCATAAGCTGCTGTCTGCGCTGCAAATCTGCAAAAGCTGTCCCGGCGTCACAAATCACTATGGAAACAGACGGAAAGCAAAATGGACAAAGTACTAACGTGTGACTTTTTAATTAAACTGCGAATACGTTGAAATAAACGATCAAAAAAAATGTGTTGTGTTGTGTTTAAGGCAAGGAATTTGATAGAGATATAATTTGACAAGAGACTTTTTTATTTTACAATATTTTATTTTTTCTATAAAACATTTATTTCACATACTCAAATTATCAAACCCAAATCAGTGCCAAAAGAGCTGCTGCCAGTCATATTACTAAAACACGTTTTAATATCAGAGCTTAATTTTTATATGTCTGTAATTGTAAATGTAAACCGTATATAAATGTAAAATATACGAGTAAATATTTTTACAATATTTTTTTGTTAAGGGGAAACTGATGATTATATATCCTACTATAATCATTTATACATGGTTTTGTTTACCATTTGGTATATGTGTAAAAATATTCTTCAGTCTTAAAGAAAAAAAGTGAGCATAAAAACACAAAGGTGCATATTTCTGAATACTGACACTGACTCTGAAACACTTCAGTGATTTAGCAGTCATATCCGTCTCACATTTTGTCTTGTTGTGACTTTCTTTTTCAACCTGTGGAGGTAAAAGTAAACAATAAGCTTTTTGTATAATGTGATATTATGATTCTCTGTATGTTCCCATGACATTACCTGCTCTTTTTAGAACACAAGTGTTCTTACACTCGTCTTCTATATCAAAACGATTGCCATTTCCACCACAGCCACCATACCAAAACTGTGCACAAGAATTTGCCTGTTTGTCATAGTACCAACGAATGGTGTAGTTTCTGCAACTGCCTTGTTCCAGGGTCAGGTGACAACGAGGATCAATAGCAAGGGTCTCTGGAGAAATATAACAAGTTTGTAGGTTACAATTTAAATGTAAGAACCATTATGGCTTATTATGGTCAGTGAGATTTTTGTTTTACACCAAATTAGTTCACAAGAGATACTGACCTTGAACTATAACTTCATTCAAAACAGATTGATACTCAGACTTCAATCTTGATGACTCTGGAGACTTTTCTGTTGAAGATGATGTCGCTAAGGATAGTAATGAAGATGAGGAAGATATAGGCGTCGCTATTTTTATTGATGAGGACGATATTGAAGGTGTGGCTATTATTATTGAGGACGATGATGAAGTATCTGATGATGTCAACACTTCACTGGCTTCTACAGTTTCTTTAACAGGTGTTAGAGTTGCAGATTTGGAAACTACAGCCACTGTGTTTACTCCTTGTACTTGGGCTAGATCTAAATCCTCACCTTCATCATCATCTTCCACCTGGAACAAACACAAGATTAGCACGTAACTGCATTCATTATGCATAAAAAGTAAAGGTGAAATTATAGAACAAACCTGAATTGGTAGAGGATCAGCGCTGATGGGCAGGGTGAAAGTATCCCCACGGCCTCGGATGCTGACGTGCTTGTCATAGTTGTCCTCCTTATTAAAGTGATTATTTTTTCCATTCTTTCCATGAGTATAACCATTTTTATTACCATGACTGTTGTATTCGTTATTATGGTCTACATGCCCATAGTTTCCATTGACGCCAAACCCATTTGCATTGTTGCCATTCCGGTGTCCATTGGTGACGTGACTGTAAATTAAGGCACCATTTTCGTCTTCACAGAACTGGCTGACGAGCTGCGACTCCAGTGCTAAAATAGTAAATGAAAAATATAAATGTGAGAACATAACATTATAAGAGGTTTAATATTTCTAGTATCATCACCTGGCAGAGTGTTGAAGTCGTCAATAAGATACATATGTTCACTGTCAGGGTCAGATGCAATGAGGTTGAGTTCTCGGAGGAACTCGGCCTGTGTAGGATCAGAGGAGTTGACGATACCCAAGGCGTACATCTCAATATTGGCAGCATGGGCCTCGCGCACAGCAATGTCAAGTTTAACAGGCTCTCGTTTGTCCGTCTGACCATCAGTGATGACAATAGCAACTTTTCTCACTCCACTCCTGGCACTGTAGAACGCTTCCTGAGTGGCTTTCCTGATGGCAGTACCGGTGTTGGTGCCCTCTCCCATGTAAAGGATTTTTCGTATCGCTTGTTTGACCTCTTGTTTGGTCATGTAGCGAGCCAAGTTGAACTCCAAGTGGACATCTAAACTGTACAAGACCAAGCCAATTCTAGTGGCGTTTCTTCCGACCGTGGTGCGTTCAACCAGCCTTGTTACAAAGTCTTTGATGATCTCGAAGTTCTCAGGGCCAACACTCTCTGAACTATCAATAACAAACACAAGCTCCATAGGTCTTTCCTTGCACTTGATGCCACATCCTTAGAGTTAAAAAAGACAAATATTATATTTTTTTCCAATATTTCCCATGCAGTTTTTTGTTCACTCGTTTATGTCTTACCACAGATTTCTTTGATGAGCTTGATGATATCTTCTCTCTAAAAATAAATCAAGAATAAATCCCTTAAATAAATACCTCTTTTTAATTCATTTTTTTTTTACAGTAATTGATTAAAATAGGCATACTGTGAGTCCTGGTTCTCCCTTCATTCCAGGCCTTCCCTGTAATTAATACATTAATTTAGTTATTTATTTGTTATTTAATGTTTTCAGAAACAAATAAATCATAGTGTGAATAACTTCGCTTACACCATCACCAGGAATTCCTGCATCTCCCAGTTCTCCTTTAACTCCTTTCAGTCCTTTCTCTCCTTGTAATCCACGATCACCCTGCGATGACAGTATGACAGTAATAATTCATACACATTTATTGCCAGTAGTAAATCAACCAAGTTGGACTTTGTTACCTTTGGTCCTGCTAAACCTTCTCCTGGAGGTCCTCTTGGCCCAGTTAGACCCTGAGATCCTGGTTCTCCCTAAAATTGAATTGAACTTAAGTATAAGTCTTGCTAGAGTTTCATTAATTTATATGTATTTTTGTAACTATGTTTTGTCTTAAAGATTATCACCTTTGGACCTTGAATTCCTTGTCCTGGAGGTCCCACTGGGCCAGAGGGTCCTGGTCGTCCAACATTGCCCTTAAAGATTTTGATTTATTATTATGTAGGAAATGTGCAGTAAGAAAAGTTTAATATTGGATATAAATCTTACTGGTGGTCCTTGTGTGCCCTCTCCTTGGGCACCAGGCAAACCGGGAAGTCCTCTGAAGCCAATGTCCCCCTTGAGAAACAAAGTTCATCATTTTGTACACTACTTACATTTTTTACAATAATAATGTTAAAATCCAAATGTAATTTAGACACCCACCTTTGGACCAGGAATGCCAATTCCATCTGGTCCTAGTTCACCTTGTAAGCCTGGAAGGCCTGGAAGACCCTGGAATCAACAGAAATGTGATGTTATTTATGTCATTGGTTTTGTATGGACGTTCATACGCACCACTGGGCCAGGAAAGCCTTCACCTTTCGGACCTAATGGACCAGGTAGGCCAGTTTGACCACGGTCTCCCTGATAAAATGAGATAAAACATGACGATGACCCATCTTTAATATGTACCTGAAGTGTAATTTAAATGGTGTACCTTTGGACCAGGAAGACCCAAACCTGTTTCCCCAATAGGCCCAGGTGGCCCGATAGGACCCACATCACCCTAAAAAGACATAAACATTTACTTTATGGACAACTGGATGTTAACTATTTAGTCTTCACATTGAAATTAGGTCTGGTTATTATTTTTTACCTTTGGACCAGTAACAGAACGACCTGGTGGTCCTAGAATTCCCTGCTGACCCGGGATCCCTCTTTCACCCTAAAAAACAATACAATTATTATGATAACATGTTGTCCAAGCTTTTACTGTTAATCTGTGGTATTTATAATTGATTGTGTAATCAGTGATAACTTTATACTTTCACTTTCTCTCACCTTTGGTCCAGAGGGTCCAGAGATTCCAGGAGGTCCATGGAGCCCACGAAGCCCCCTCACACCCTGATCTCCCTGTGATAAAGTGGAAGCTAATTAGGCCCGAGCGCCACAAGCTGGCGAGAGGCCTATTAATCTCGTAAGGCCGTGCAAAGCACGGCTGCGAAAGTGCGCACGTAGTGCGCACAAAATCGAGCGCGAAGCGCTCGCCCACTTCCAAACACTCACTAACGCACTCCTCCACTCATGCACGCCCCGTGCATACTAATTAGTAGTAGGAAAATGGAACATTACCGTTGTAAACGGGCGAAGCCCGTGCAAAAGTGCGCACTAAACGAGCACTTTACATTGAGATGACGCCCCTTCTGTCATGAGCCCAAAGTGCCCTTGAATATGAATGTAACCAGCTGGTGCCTCATGTCCAACCAGGAAACCATCAAAACATCACACATCTTTAACCAAATGCCATTTGCCCTTTTTACAGTGAACTAGCCCATGCCGAAGGCATGGATCATGCATACTTACTCCTGCTATGACAGAAATAGTCAACAATTAGTGAATGGGCGTAGCCCATTCACTAATTGTTGACAACAGCAGCGCGAAGCGCTACATTCCTCCAAAAACCCTCCTGGCATCGTCCCGTACGCGAGAGTCCATGCCGCAGGCATGGGCCATGCTTGTATCTGCTCAAATCAATGGAAGTCTATGGGGAGTGGGCGGGGCATCCCGACAGAATAGGGAGTGACGAGCGCGTAAGCGCTCGTAATGATGATTCCACCCCATGACGGCATCGGGAAGGCTTAGAGCTTTCAAACGATGTATAATTTGTTGTTATAGTGGAAACGGCTATATTGTTTTTGCTAAAAATATTATTATTAGGCCCGAGCGCCACAAGCTGGCGAGAGGCCTATTAATCTCGTAAGGCCGTGCGAAGCACGGCTGCGAAAGTGCGCACGTAGTGCGCACGAAATCGAGCGCGAAGCGCTCGCCGACTTCCAAACACTCACTAACGCACTCCTTCACTCATGCACGCCCCGTGCATACTAATTAGTAGTAGGAAAATGGAACATTACCGTTGTAAACGGGCGAAGCCCGTGCAAAAGTGCGCACTAAACGAGCACTTTACATTGAGATGACGACCGCGAAGCGGTCGTCATCCCCATATAAAGCACTCATTTGCGCTAAGTAGCTCACGAATACGTTCCCCATCTCTTGCATGTTCCGTGCATATAAGCATGTAATGCAAAAATTGAACATTATTACTGTATAGAGGGCCAAAAACACAAAGTGGGCGGAGCCCACTCAAAATTAACGAAAGTACCCGTCAGTGACCAGGGACCCACACCATGAGGTAGGAAAGCGCGAGCGCTTTCCGAAAATGTATAGTTTATGATATTTGAAAAATGGGAAACATTGTTTTCGCATCGGAATATTATTCTTTCTTTCTTCTTCTCGGGACCAACCCCCCTATTTTTCACCCAGTGAACATTGACGAAAAGTCACAAAAATGTTCACACCTCTAAAAATCGTGCCTCTCTACATTTTGGCTATTTCCCTTTTCTAAAATAAAAAAAATTGGCGCGTCAGCGCCCCCGAATGTACCAAAAATGCATTGAGAGATGGGAAATGACCCAAAAAAAATCTGATCGTAGAATCATGAAATTTGGCGCAGAGGTAGATGGTGACAAGAGAAGTAAAAAATATTATTACGGCAACGCCGTCCGCCCAACCAAATGTCGGCCATATTGCTTCAAAAATGGCTAAACATGACTTCGGAGTTTTTCCAAACGTCGTACTTTTACGAACTCCTCCCAGGGCGTTAGCCCTAAAAAGCTGAAATTTGGTAAAAATGCTACTGAGGAGTGGGACATCAAAAGTTATCCAAATTACATTGATACCTCTCACGGTCTCTGTGCGGCGAAGCCGCAAACTGTAGCTAGAATTTCAGAAATCTCCCATATTTAAAATTTCTGCCGTTTGCGCGGATAAAGTCCGAATTGCGTCAAATTAGAATCAGTTGTTAAACTCTTTGCCCTAAACCTACTTGAAGTGAAATAAATTCATTTGGCGCCACAGCGCCCCCTACAGATTTTATATGGAGGTTAAATGTTTAGTTTTGCGAAATTATATGAAATTTGACACACAACTCAATTTTAGCATCCCCATCAAAAAAGTCAATGAGACCCATGTCATAATTGTTATGGCGTTGCCGTAACGATGACCGAAACCTTTCATGTTATTCCAATGGGGAAATCGCCAGAACATGTTTACACTTTAGACTTTCACAAACTCCTCCCAGGGCGTCAGCCCTATTAACCTGAAATTTGGTGAGACTCATCTTCAGGACCATCAAAAGTTATCCACATTTTCATTCAAAGAGTCACGGTGTCTGTGCGGCAAAGCCGCACATTTTGCCAAGAATTCAAAATAAAATAGCTTTTTGATGGTAAAACAAAGGGGAGAAGATGTGACAGCGTCACAGATTCAGCAGTAGGCGTAATAAAAGGACAATTGGGGCGCGTTAGCGCCCCCTCCTCTTGCGGTGTGGCGGCGGTGTGGCGGCGGTGTGGCGGCGGCGTGGCGAGGGCCGATCATTGCCGCTTGCGGCTATATTTTTTATTATTTTTCTTGTTCTTCTGCTTTTTGAGCTCTAATTTGACCCCCTGAACATGCTCAAAAACTCACCAAACTTTACCCAAAATTCAAAATCGGCGAAAAATTTTGTTTTTTCTGGGCCATTTTTTTTTGGGTTAAAAAATGGCGCGACAGCGCCACCGACAAAAGTCAAAATACATTGCGCCTATGGGAGACGCCCCGAGGTCAACTTTGGCGTAAAGCTACGAAATTCGGGACACGCATTCCTCTCGTGAGGACAAAAAAAAAATATCATTGTGGCCACGCCCCCAGACTTACCCTATGCCCGCAGTCTTCCTTTGAAAATGAAAACACACTGTGTTAGCCATTTTGTTCACGTCAAACTTTGACGAACTCCTCCTAGGGCGTTTTGCCCACCGACTTCAAAATCGGCGGACGTCCTCTGGACAAGTGGGGCATCTGAAGTTATTCAATTTTTTGAGATACCTTTAACGGTCTGTGTGCGGCGCAGCCGCAAAGTTGGACAACTTATTTTGGAATATTGCAGATCTAAAAATTGTTCCCATTTGATCAAAACAAGTCCGATTAGGACCAAATTTGAATCAGTTGTTCAACTTTCTAGTTTGGACCAGTTTATGATGACAAAATTTAAATGGGCGCGATAGCGCCCCCTACAGAGTGACCTTTAAATTAACATTGAAGGTCAAAAATTAGTTCTACCAAAATTTTCTAAACTTTACCCAAAATTCTATTTTGGCGTCCCGATCAAAAAAGCCAATCAGACAAATGCCTTAATTTTTACGGCGTAGTCGTAACGATGACATAAACCTCCCATGTTATCCCTATGGGAAAACCGGTAAATCTCTCGAATATCCACATTTTTCTGTTTCACACTTTAACGAATTCCTCCTAGTGCGTTTTGCCCACCGACCTCAAAATCGGTGTACGTCCTCTAGACAAGTGGGGCATCTAAAGTTATGCAAATTTTAAGGATAGCTTTTACGGTCTCTGTGCGACGGAGCCGCAAACGTTTCCCAGAATTCTGACTATTTGGCCTTCAGAGTGGCCTATAAACAGTAGAGTTTTTCCAAATGACATTATATTTTGCACAAAATTCTAATTTGCCATCCTGATCATAAAGTATGAGAGCCAAAGTCATATTTTGTACGGCGTAACCGTAGCGATGACAGAAACATCCCATGTTATCCTTATGGGAAAATCGTAGAATCGCTCAAATCACCACATTTTTACGCTTCACACTTTAACAAACTCCTCCTAGGGCGATTGTCCGATCAAGTTCATATTTGGAAAATATCATCTACACAAGTGGGGCATCAAAACTTATCCATATTTTTATTCCAAGTGCTACGGTCTCTGTGCGGCGGCGCAGCAAATTTGACTGACACTTGTGTTCATTTGCACTGGATTGGCCATGTCCAATGTGTCGCCGTCTGTCAAGTTCTTTTTTAATTCAACACAATAAGGGCGCCATCTTTATCAAGTCGAAAGCGCAGAGTCGGAAGGCCGGCGGCCCGCGAGGGCCGTTGGATGCCGCTTGCGGCTTTAATTATTCTTTCTTTCTTTCTTCTCGGGACCAACACCCCTATTTTTCACCCAGTGAACATTGACGAAAAGTCACAAAAATTTGCACACCTCTAAAAATCGTGCCTCTCTACATTCTGGCTATTTCCCTTTTCTAAAATAAAAAAAATTGGCGCGTCAGCGCCCCCAAATGTACCAAAAATGCATTGAGAGATGGGAAATGACCCAAAAAAAATCTGATCGTAGAATCATGAAATTTGGCGCAGAGGTAGATGGTGACAAGAGAAGTAAAAAATATTATTACGGCAACGCCGTTCGCCCAACCAAATGTCGGCCATATTGCTTCAAAAATGACTAAACATGACTTCGGAGTTTTTCCAAACGTCGTACTTTTACGAACTCCTCCCAGGGCGTTGGCCCTAAAAAGCTGAAATTTGGTGAAAATGCTACTGAGGAGTGGGACATCAAAAGTTATCCAAATTACATTGATACCTCTCACGGTCTCTGTGCGGCAAAGCCGCAAACTGTAGCAAGAATTTCAGAAATCTCCCAAATTTAACATTTCTGCCGTTTGCGCAAATAAAGTCCGAATTGCGTCAAATTAGAATCAGTTGTTAAACTCTTTGCCCTAAACCTACTTGAAGTGAAATAAATTAATTTGGAGCCACAGCGCCCCCTACAGATTTTATATGGAGGTTAAATATTTAGTTTTGCGAAATTATATGAAATTTGACACACAACTCAATTTTGGCATCCCCATCAAAAAAGTCAGTGAGACCCATGTCATAATTGTTATGGCTTTGCCGTAACGATGACCGAAACCTTTCATGTTATTCCAATGGGGAAATCGCCAGAACATGTTTACACTTTAGACTTTCACAAACTCCTCTTAGGGCGTCAGCCCTATTAACCTGAAATTTGGTGAGACTCATCTTCAGGGGTGGACCATCAAAAGTTATCCACATTTTTATTCAAAGAGTCACGGTGTCTGTGCGGCAAAGCCGCACATTTTGCCAAGAATTCAAAATAAAATTGCTTTTTGATGGTAAAACAAAGGGGAGAAGATGTGACAGCGTCACAGATTCAGCAGTAGGCGTAATAAAAGGACAATTGGGGCGCGTTAGCGCCCCCTCCTCTTGCGGCGTGGCAGCGGCGGCGTGGCGAGGGCCGATCATTGCCGCTTGTGGCTATATTTGTATCATTATATTTGTTACAAAAATACTAATATTAATACTTGGTGATAAAAAAATAAATAAATTACCTTCTCCCCTTGAATTCCAACTCCTGCTGCTCCTTCTGGTCCCCTTAAACCAGATGAACCCGGTTCACCCTATAAAAATAATATTGTTTTGTATTACAGATGATGCATTGAATCAAGCTGATGTTCCCTGGTACCTTCTGTCCTGGTGCCCCTTCCTCTCCAGGCAGACCTGGTAAACCAGCCAATCCAGCAGCCCCAGGCTCGCCCTGAAACAGTTGCAGTATTTGCATATATAAGTCAAACCAACGAGTATGAGTGCTGGGTTAGATCATAAAGTACCTTTGGGCCTGACTCTCCAATGCCCCTTTCTCCTGGTGTCCCTTGTTCTCCTGGTAAACCATGGTCTCCCTGTGGAAGACAGGGAAGACAATGCCATATTTTTGTGTATTTTGTTGCAAACTGAGTACTTCACCACCATTCAATGTAAGTTTTGTTTTCTCTGGATTTACTTGGAATCACTGAAATTCTTATTATGCACAGGTAAAATTCTATATGGGAAGGAAAGCAGTTTAAACTTACTTTTGGCCCAGGTAAACCTTCTCCTGGAAGTCCTCTAACTCCAGGGGGCCCTCGGGGCCCCTCCACACCCTGAACACCAATTCAGTTAAGTTCAATAGAGACATTTAGTTTATCCTGTAAAACTGTAAATGTACCAACCTTCTCTCCTTGAATGCCCACACCTGTTGATCCAATTGGCCCATGGGGACCTGGAGGGCCCAATTCACCCTGCAGCACAAAGCAGTTGTTTTGTGTTTTAATAATGACAATGTAGAAAATGTAGAAATGTTGACACTTTGTGGCTGTATTATGATAAAATATTGTATTTATTTCATAAGCCACAAAGCCCTGTCACATACCGTATTGTAAGTAATCATATCAAAATGAGCAGAAGAATATTTTAGGATGTTTGGGAGTTAAAAACAATGCAGACGTACAGATGTTGAATTCATGCTTTCATTTAGTGAGGCATTTCATCCATAAATGAAAACTCTGTACTAACCCTTTCTCCTTTGAGTCCAACCCCTTGCTGACCTCTGGGTCCTCTAGGTCCTGGGAGACCACGGTCGCCCTGTGATGTAAAAATAGGTCAACTGTCACTGACTGACTGGCATTGTTCTCTATAAAGATTGTGTGGATTAAATGAATGTGTACATGTTAGCTCTTGTCACATTCTTGTCAGAAATCCAAAAATGATTCAATGCTCAGAGAATGGCAACCTTTTGTGGCACCTAAAAGGATTGTTTCAGCATCCCTGAAAGGATTGTGTTCTTGAATAAAAAACAAATGTTGCAAAGGTTTGATCGCCACTATTTATTTATTTTTCAAAGGAGTTACAACACTTAGATATATGCTGGAGGACACATCGCTGAACATTTCCTCTAACATGTAAAGCTGTGTGGAGGTCTCTATAAAACCCTCAGCAACACACGGCACATATAGCCCACAGGTTCAGACATGAAAGCCATAAACAGGTAATAAACCCCACTGCAATTTTTCGGGATGTCCTTTCATAGCACGTCATAACATGGGCTTTATCGCCACTGTTGTAAAACAAACATGTCAAAACAGAATGTAATCTTCACTTTTCAACTGTCAATACACATGGTACATGACCTGTATGTAACAGCAGCATAAATATAGTACAGCTGCAACACCCGGGTGAACACTTGAGTGGCGTGTCAGTGAAATGGAGCAGAAAGCTATCTGGTTTTGACAAAGGCGGGCCATACACTCACCAGTATAGACACACTAGCTAGCACAAAATGATATCCCTTTTTTCAATATGTCATAAAGCTGTAAGTACAAGTCTACTATAGGTGATCAACTATTATCATTTTACTTGGTCATGACATAAACAATAAACAAACATACCTTAGGTCCGGGTAAACCTTCACCCGTTTGTCCTCTTTCACCTGAACTTCCCTGCGGTCCTTGAGAACCCTGCAAATGAAAATGATTAAAGGAAAGGAATATTATGCAAAATTAATTTTAATTCACATTTAATCTTGTTCCCTCATAATTACTAAAAGTTGTATATTGATTGATTCTTACAAGTTTAATTTATTCTGTATTGTCCTGCATTTGAGACTTGAATGTTCAGAAAATGTATGATGTCACCTCCCCTTTATCCCCGCCCACATTCCTGTACTGAGTTGCAATATTATTGTAAATGCATCTGTTTATATTATTTCACTGTTTTGGATTAACAAAATGCAAAAATGATGATCTATTCTGGTCTAGTTAAGTAATAATACAACTTGTTTAACCTTTACACTGTTAATTGTCTTCTCCTCCCTTAAGATTGAGATATTACAACTAAAATATCCATCCATGCAACCATCCATCTTCTTCCGCTTATCCGGGACCGGGGCCTGACTTCCTCCTCCCCAGACACTTCTTCTAACTCCTCCGGGGGGATCCCGAGGCGTTCCCAGGCCAGCTGAGTCCCTCCAGCGTGTCCTGGATCTTCCACGGGGCCTCTTCCCAGGGAGGCGCCCAGGAAGCATCCGGAACAGATGCCCGAGCCACCTTAGCTGAAGGAGCAGCGGTTCTACTCCGAGCTCCTCCCGTGCGACTGAGCGATCCTCACCCTATCTCTAAGGGATCGCCCAACTGACCGGCGGAGGAAACAACTGAAATAGCAATAGTAAAACATTTTTCACTTACAGGTGGGCCAGCTTCGCCCAATCCAGGAGGACCAGGAGGGCCGGCACGGCCTGTAAAGCCCATATCCCCCTGTAGGTTTAGGGCAGCAGAAGTAGATTAAAAAGATACTCATTACCTTTTTGTAGCTTTGAATGGATTTGACAGGTAAGACTACACATTTTGCTAAAATGTAGTGAACATGATTATATTTACAATCTTACAAAATTTTTTGTCTATCTTCCCTTTTTGACAATTTTGGCGAAGTTTTTCAATGTTATGTCCTGAGGTATTTCCACAACTGTTACCAAGCAAGACACAAAATCCATATACTACAAATTACACAATAGTTATGATTTGACAAATAATAACACCCAGAAGAGGGGGTAAAATAAGAGCAAAAACAAAAACAAATGAAAACGGGACTGAAAAAAAAAAAATAATAATAATAATAATAATATTTTTTTTAAAACAGACGGGGGGGGTTAAGTTTTAGGAGTCAATTTCAACTTTTATTCTTATGTTTCTTCACAAAAGTTGACGATGATAAATATTTACTAAAGATTTTATCCCACAAAACTATGCAATAGTTAGAGAAATGTGAGTCATGTCATAAACAATTTAGATCAGAGCTATAACTTCATGCACCTTTGGTCCAGGAAGTCCTAAGCCAGTCTCCCCTTGTATGCCAGGAGGTCCAGTTGAGCCACGCTCACCCTACAAAATCAACACAATCAAATCTAAGAAAAAAGCCTTATACTCACTAAAGATATATATCAATATGAGGATAAATGAGGACCACCATGACACTTGACCGTGACAAGCACAAGCCTAGACAGTGAGTGTGTGCACACACTTTCCATGTAGGCTTAGGAGCACACCTAAACGACAATGCTCAAGGCACTGTATGGTCTGTATTTAGAAACAGGATACAAGTCATTAGAAAAACTAGAGTGAACATTTTAGCAGTGTGTAATATAAGTATAAGTATGGGGAGACTATGGCTCAATGCCAAATGTTCACTCTAAACATGAATCAACAATTCTACCACATAGTTAATACAGACAGGTGGTAAAACTCTTATTTAAACTAATAAGACAGGAAAATAGATAGGTTTGTGCAGATGTGCCCCAGGGAGACCAACCTGCTTCCCCTGAGGCCCCTCCGGTCCTATATCACCTTGTGGTCCTGGGAACCCCTGTACAAGAGCAATAAATCACCATAAAATGGCATCTGACAAAGTATGTGTAAAAATGTGTTTAAGCATCCCACATTACAGTTTTTGTCCATAAATCACAGAAAGATATTGTGTTTTAGATGTTAACTGACCTGCAGACCTCTCATTCCTCTTCCTCCAATAGCCCCCTCAGGACCCTAAAGCACACATCAAAGTTATCAAGCACAACTATAACAACCTTTACAACACACTTAACAATACTTTCAAAGGTGGAGGTGCAGTGAAATTGAATACTGTACCTTGTCACCTTTGATTCCAGGAGTGCCACACTCACCCCTCTCACCCTGTTAAATATACTTACAAATTAAAACTGAACAGTCTAACAGTATCACACTGAAACAATGGCTATTAACTGAAACAATGGGTATTAATTGAAGTGACTGTTGTACCTTTTCTCCGTTGTAACCTGACTTGCCCTGCAGATGACAACATGTCAGTGTAAACATGTTTCATGCCAATTTTATCGAAAGCAACAGCAGCTTTTACCTCAGCACCTTCTCGTCCGGGCAGTCCACTCAAACCCGCATCCCCCTAATACAATAATAATGTTAGAGATAAGACTTTTAAATTGAAAGCACAAAATAAATTAGTACTAAATATTTACAAAATTAAAAGCATAGTAGAAAAAGCTTCAGTTGTAGTCATCTGGACTCAGTTTGAAAAAGTAGACGTTTCGACTCTCATCCAAGAGTCATTGTCAATAACAGAACTTAGGTCGAGAACTCCGATATTAATACTGTTCTGTGGTAAGACCCGCCCATTGGGAGGAGCCTTCCTGAAGTAGAAAGAGTTGTTTGTTTCAACAGAAACTCCCCCCTTGTATCTACCGAGCTAGCCTATTCAGAATCTTAATGGGCTATTAGAAACCTCTTTGTCTTTGTGAGACCCTGGCTCAACCACCCTGAGTACCTGATTAGCATCTGAATGTCCTCTACCTTTCCAGGGGTTCAGTAACCCATTATAAATAACAGGAAGATTAAACCTTAGCCCTCCCAATGGGCGGGTCTTACCACAGAATAGTATTAATATCGGAGTTCTCGACCTAAATTCTTTTATTGACAATGACTCTTGGATGAGAGTCGAAACATCTACTTTTTCAAACTGAGTCCAGATGACTACAACTGAAGCTTTTTCTACTATGGAACACGCCTGGACGAATGAGGGATTACACCGACAAAATTAAAAGCAGTTTTTTTGCTGTTAATACAAATAGTGAGTGAGTTTGCATCTCTACAAAGCTGACTCTTATATGGCAGGAAGGAGACTCCACATTATGGCATAAAACATATCAGTCTCCATGAAGTATGTTCCTTAGTATGTTCCTTTCAACTGTATTAACATGGAGTAATGCAGAAGACTTCCCACCTCCAGGAAGTTACACGGTGTATTTTTAAGTAATAGGCTACTGGAAAATACTACTGGAAAAAACACAAGTCAATCAAATGCAAACCTTCTGGCCTTTTGCCCCCGAGGCTCCGTATTCACCAGGACGACCTTTCTTTCCCTGGAGAACAAAACAAAATCAGGGTTAAAGTTTCTGCTTTTGGAACTGTGCTGTTTAAGAATAAGCTTAAGTGACCTCGTATAAATCATATATGTATACATTTTGAAAACATATACTGTTGATGTAACATTATACTAACTAAACTAGTGATTTACATAAGGTGTGCCAATGAATGCTATGATGTGAATGCAGACATGATGTGTCTTGCCCACAAGGTTAAGGGTCATTGTTCTGAATTGCACCTGGACAATATCTGAGACTAAAAAGCTATTAAAACATGTCAAAAGTCTAAAGAATCTGTGCAATGTTTAGAAACGAGCACCTGGTCAATTGTCATCCAGTTGTCAGTCAGCACCAGCATTATCTGTCACATCACTCTAAACTACCTGAGCTGAGATGGGCATATGTACATTTGCTTGTACGACCAATTGTAAACGACATGTCTGTGTGTGAACTACGCGAAAAGATTTATAGTGTCAGTATTCTTTAGGGCTAAATTTGTGGGAATTTGTGTTGAGATTTATAGTGAACAAGGGTCTGAAGTGTTTATCTAATATCTATATTTGATACTTGTTTTAGTATGGATTAGTATGAATTTATAGATTTTGACAATCCCAACGACAAGACATTTCAATAAATAAAGACATAAGTAAAGACAATATACAATGCAAACGCGCATATTTAGAAGAAAGGAAGTGTTGTCGTTGTCTTTCATTTACAGTTGTTATCGGTGGGCAGCCTGCATGTTGTTCAGGACCACCTATCCACAAACTGCCCACAAGCAAAATAGCTCACAATTATGTTGTCAACATGCGCAATTATCATTTTCAAAATATCATAAGTTTGTCAAGCCAATTCTGATACTATCTGATAGTTCAAAGAAAACGCCTAAGGGGAAGTTTAAAGCATAATACTTACTGCAGGGCCTTGGATTCCTCGCTCCCCTTTCTCACACGAGCATCTTTGAGCCAGGGGACACTAAGGGTAGAATATTGTATGATAAGTTGTCAGAACTGAATGTACTGTCAATGTATAAGTAAAATGGAATTAAATGACTGATACATACTCCTTCATCAGCCAAAGTTGTCTGAAATAAAAACATGATCAAGTTAGAAAAGATAAACGTGGACTACATTATACATTTTTGTATAACTTCTCATTGCAAATCTAAAGATGCAAATTACGGTGCATCATGAAACAATTTTACCAACCTCAAGAACTGCACAAATGTACAAAAGCGATCCATACGGGATGTGCTCAAAACATTATACATTTTGAGGCTTAAATAGATTTCATAGACTCAAATAGTTGGCGAAAGTAGTTCTGAATATGTGCCAGCTCAAAGAAAAGGACAGTTCATTCAGAAGTGTTTTAAAATGGGAATATCTTACTCACAATTTCAGTCACAATTTTTTTAACTATGTCTTCATCCTGTAAGTTGTGGAGGAAGTGGGAGGTGGGAGAGCTGGCGATCAGGCGAAGCTGTGCAACATTAGCTGGATCTGTAGCAGTTCTTGTGATGCCCACAGTAAAAAAATTGATTCCTTGGTTCTTTGCATCAGCAACAGCAGCGAAGATGTCAGGGTTTCTGGGATGGGACACGCCGTCAGTCAGGAGCACAGCTATTTTGATGCTTCCAAGACTGGATTCTTCCAGGTAGATTGTGGTCATGTTGGTGATAGCGTAGGTGGTGTAAGTGCCATGACCGATGTAAACCATAGGATTGACGCGTCTTTTGAAGTTGTCTGCGCCTCTCCAGTCTCTAAAGGTTTGTTCAGTGATGACATGACTGCTGTACTGGAGGAGGGCCACTCTCAAGCCCAGACGCCGGCCGGCGTGCAGCTGGACACCCTCCAGGGACTCCACCACATTCACAGCAAAGAGTTTCTCCTGTTCGTGATTGTCTTTGGCACTCTCAGAACTGTCCAGCAAGAAGGACAGTTCCACAGTACAGTCCTCATCAAGAAGAGCTGGGGAGGATAAATTAGGTCTTTAAAAAGAGAGTTGAAGCTTTCCTCCACAGATTCTTTTGACCTAGTTTAACAGAAACGATACCAAACATTGATCACAATGATATTTCACCTCGTCCATCTTGAAGACTTTGTGCAACTGGTTTGGCCTGAGATCTTTGGCGATTGGCAAAAACACTTTGGGTCCATGAGTTGATCAGCGCTGTGACAAACAGCACCAACGTGAGCAAACGAAGCATTCTTATTTCTGCTATGGAGACACATACATGTGACAACAATGAATGCAAATGTAATCATTCTGTCTTGTTTTTTAGCAACAGTGAGACACAGTAAGAGATATTTCATTAATTGGTGATCTAACCTTAAGCAGTGATGAGCGCAGTCCAAAGGTTGCAGAGGCAGCAGTGGAGTTATCTCACAGATTCAGCGGGAGCTTTGCCAGTGTTGCCTGTCATTCTGGAGAGAACAGACAGTGAAACAGGACGGACACTCCTCCTTATAAAGAGGAACCTGCAGCAGACTATAAGCCTCCTGTCGGCCCTCAGGGCAGGGGTCTGCTCAAACACATACAAATGAACTAAAGTACTAACTATCATTTTAAAAACATGCTTTTCAGTTTCAAACTTTCTTATTTTTAAGACAATAAACATTTTCTGAGGTTCAGTGAATAGTGAAGAACTGTTTAACACCTAAATCTGCAGCAGCTGACACTCCCTGGTTGTGGTAATATGATCATTGGAAAGAATACCTTTAATCAATCAGTTAAGCACAAGTCTTAAACTTTAGACCCCATGGGGGTAAAGGCTTTGTCACCTTTGGTCTTTGGTCTGGCACTGGAATGACCATAACTACCTGCCTGAGGTTGAAAGAGTTGAAGGGTCGGATTTAAAAATGAAAACACTGAAGTTATTGGCATCATGCGTCATGCGTCTAGCTGCAGATACTAGATACTTGTAATCTCAGTTAATATTGCAGTTTTAATTATTTTATGATATCACATCTTGTGCTTAATTTACTGCGATTATGCAATGAAACCTTGACATTTTAAATCATTCTTTCTGTAGCTGTTTGGTGCTGCCCGGTGGTTGAGTGGTTAAGGCAGCAGCACATATACCACAGTGTTGTGAGTTCTAATTCCGGCTCTGACAATTTGCAGCATATTCTCCCTTCTCTCTCATCCCAATTTCACACTAAAACTGTCCTGTCTAATAAGGCCTAGGGGCCAAAACACACACACACACACAAAAACAGTAGCAGTTAGAAACAATTTTTCTTTGTTTATTTAGTTGAAGAAACATATATTACACAGAAGACAAAGGATCAAATACTATCTGATTGATTCAAATTTGTGATTGTAAACACATGTATTATTTATTTAATTTAACTTATGCATAATCTGATCAAATAAGTTGTTTATTTTTTTATACAAATAGTAATAATATGTTGGTGCTGGTCACTGACTGAACAATGAGCACTTGCGTGACCTCTTGCAGTTTGCATTAGGACAAGGCCAGTCCTGTGCAGACATGGCCTAAAATTCATGACCATCACAGCAAAAGGTTAAACAGCTTTGTGTAGCAAGGCTCCAGGGAAAATGTAATTAGAGGAGACTTTTTGACACACAGGAATGTTGCACACTTAAAAATAACAAACACAAATTTACAAGCCACTCTTACAAATTACAGACACACTTTCAACCTCTAGCTGATGAAATTACTCCAGATAAACCCCCTGCCAATTAAGCCATATTATCAGTGGGTCAAATTTGACGTACCAGTAGATGTAGTTGCTGGTTTCCAGTATCACACAAAAAGAAAATGAGCACAAATTAAACACATTTATATATTAGATTAATTTATTTGTAAATTATGTAAATATGCCAGACACACACACAGCCTGTTCAATACAAGTGACAACATTAGAGTTAAACAACACTTCAGAATCAATGATTAAAGACCTGGTTCCTCTTGAGCCAACGTTTGAGGTTTGTCTTAAAAGCATTTGATGTCAGACTGTCTTAGAGCGGCTGATGCTCTCTGCCTTTGACTGACAGCACTTGTTGACTGAAGGCTGTGCATCTCAAAGGAACTGCACAACCACTAGTAGAAGCTCTGGTCACTCTGTCACTTGTTCCAGATCTGAATAAAATCATTCAGGTATGGCAAAGTAAGACCAACTTTTTTTTAAGTAGTCAAAAGAGATTGTTGAGTTGTACTATTGACCAATTTGTAATCCAATTGTGCAAAAAGCAGAATTATTTGGCAATAATGATCTAATTTGTCAATTTGTCGATCGATCAATCAATCAATCAATCAATCAATCAATCAGTCAATCAGTCAATCAGTCAATCAATGTTTAATCACGGAGTAGCAATGCACAATATCCATGTGTTAGTTTTGTTAGCATCTGTGACTTGGCACAAATAAAGATCTAGATTTATTTTTGTAATCAGCGGTTGTCTTGAAGAGCAACAGTAAAAAACAAATTAAACAATGTTCAAAGCTCTCAGCAGACTCAGCACTTCTACAGTGCTTTGAAGGTTTATGATTATTTGAGCTCAGATACATGAGCGTTCTCTCTTTCACTCTCTCCTTTTTTTTTTTTTTACGGTACAGCATAAAACACATACTTTGAAGATGTTCAACTACAGTAGGTGCGGTAAATGCACCTTTACAGTTGGCTGCCAACCGGCACTAAAAGTAACACAACAGCAATTGGCAGTGAAATTCACTGCAGCATCATCCAATCTGTGGAAGATCTTTATCTCTCTGAATTGTAATATCCATCTGACAAAACAAAACAAATAACACTTGAATGAATCTAATCAAATCTTAAATATTCACTCATGATCAATATTATAGTATATTTATGTTCAAATAATACTACATTGTTTTGTATCAAAGTAGGGAAAAATGCATGCTCTGTATAACGCATTTGAAGTGGTCACTGCATTGACCACCAGTCTGAGGCCCCTGCCCCTTTTGATCAAGGGCCAAGCCCTTGAATAAGTTGATCCTTTCCACGCCTGAACAGTCAACACTGCCCTCTCGCGGTGACTTTAGAATTTTGAAAACAACAACAAAGGATTGCGCATGCGCGTACGCCAGCCGCGCTAAGAACACTGAGAACACCAGACTGCTTCACCTTCAGCCATCTTAACCATGCTGGGAGCAGTGGGACGCTGTTGCTCTGGGGCTCTTCGGGCTTTGAAGCCTGGTGTCAGCTCTAACATCTTAAATGGGACTCAGGGATCTCTTTCCATGCGTAAGTCCTGGGGTGAAATATCTATCATGGTGTTTTCTCGTTGGCATTTTGAGTTTAGGCAAAGCTTTGAGGCCGAAGTTTGTCATTCATTTGGAAACTATTATTAGCAAATGTTAAAGTTTCTAGCACATATGATTGGTATTTAAATTCTATGCATGACATACTCATTCACTGAGGGTAACCCTGCTTCAGTTCAGTTTAAGGGCAGAGTGACCTTTAAGCTTTGGGGAAACACTGGCTCTTCTGTAAGACAAGTGGCATGTTCACATGTTTAATCTTTTGTAAAGTCGTGTGATTCTAATGATCAGATGACGCAAACCTGCTCACCTTGTCATTCTCTTTTAGGCAGAGGTTATGCTGCCCCAGCTGCCTCAGCTGCCACAGCCAATGGCCGCATAGTGGCTGTTATTGGTGCTGTGGTTGACGTCCAGTTTGATGAGGGCCTCCCTCCCATTCTCAATGCACTGGAAGTGGCGGGTCGTGACAGCAGGCTGGTCCTGGAGGTCGCACAGCATCTGGGTGAGAATACTTGGCCTGTGCCTGGTGGAAAGTTGAACTCTGTTTCAGTTAACCTCACTTGTCTTGCGTGTTCCTTTAGGCGAGAGCACGGTGAGAACAATAGCTATGGATGGTACCGAGGGTCTGGTCAGGGGCCAAAAGGTTCTTGATACTGGAGCCCCCATCAGAATCCCTGTGGGCCCCGAGACTCTGGGCCGGATCATGAATGTCATTGGAGAGCCCATTGATGAGAGGGGGCCAATTAGCACCAAACAGTGAGTAGAATGTCTGTGATGTTGTCATGACTTTCAAATAAATATAAAGAACTACCTACACTTACTTCAAAAAGTTTCATTTGGGCTTCACCGGTGTTTATCAAATATATATTATTTTAACCTTACCAGTGTGTTTCTTTTTTCTCATACCTTGACATGTTTTGGATTCCTTTTGCATTTTTCATAATTTCAGAACTTCTCCTATTCACGCTGAAGCCCCTGAATTCACTGACATGAGTGTAGAACAAGAGATCCTGGTGACTGGCATTAAGGTGGTGGATCTGCTGGCTCCTTATGCCAAGGGTGGAAAAATCGGTTGGTGACCTGATTATCTGCTTAAACAGGATTCACATTCACTGATCCACTGAACAGCTGTTGCCCTCTGTATTCTGCAGGACTTTTTGGGGGTGCTGGTGTGGGTAAGACTGTGCTGATTATGGAGCTTATCAACAATGTGGCCAAAGCTCATGGAGGTTACTCAGTGTTTGCTGGAGTTGGAGAACGCACTCGTGAAGGAAATGACTTGTATCATGAAATGATTGAGTCCGGTGTAATAAATCTCAAGGACACAACGTCTAAGGTAACTTGTGCGAAACCATTCGTTTGCCCTATTTCTGAGGTATTAAACACACATTCTGATGGTTTCAGGTGGCACTGGTGTACGGTCAGATGAATGAGCCGCCAGGTGCTCGTGCCAGAGTAGCTCTGACCGGTCTGACTGTTGCTGAATACTTCCGTGATCAAGAAGGCCAAGATGTACTTCTCTTCATTGACAACATTTTCAGATTCACCCAAGCAGGCTCTGAGGTTCAGCAATAGTTATTCACATCATAATTATTGTGAGTTCATGAGTAATTTTGTAATGATATTGTCCTTTTTTATAGGTGTCTGCCCTTTTGGGTCGTATTCCTTCTGCTGTAGGTTATCAACCCACTCTAGCCACTGACATGGGCACCATGCAAGAGAGGATCACCACTACCAAGAAAGGCTCCATCACTTCTGTGCAGGTACTGAAGGAGGATCTGAATCAAGGCTGTCGTTTTTCTTCTTTGGATAATTGTTTTCCATCTTTGTTGTAGGCTATTTATGTGCCAGCTGATGACTTGACGGATCCTGCTCCTGCCACTACATTTGCTCACTTGGATGCCACCACTGTCCTGTCCCGTGCTATTGCTGAGCTGGGAATCTATCCAGCTGTGGACCCCCTGGACTCGACCTCCCGTATCATGGATCCCAACATAGTTGGAGCAGAACATTATGATGTTGCACGTGGAGTACAGAAAATACTTCAGGCATGTTACCTGGCATTCTCATTATATTAATCCTGCTGGCAGAGCTGAACTAATGTAGTATTTGCATGTTTAGGACTACAAATCCCTGCAGGACATCATTGCCATCTTGGGTATGGATGAGCTGTCTGAGGAAGACAAGCTGATCGTGTCCCGTGCTCGCAAAATCCAGCGCTTCCTGTCTCAGCCTTTCCAGGTAGCAGAAGTCTTCACTGGCCACATGGGCAAGCTGGTGCCTCTGAAGGAGACCATCAAAGGCTTCAAGAGCATTCTAGGAGGTAATTAATCTTATCAGTAAAAATGTTGCATGTTGTACATGTTGTTGATTGATGTATTTGTCTGTTAAAGGTGAATATGATGCACTGCCAGAGCAGGCCTTTTACATGGTGGGTCCAATTGAAGAAGTTGTGCAGAAGGCTGAGAAATTGGCGGAGGAACACTCGTAAACGTAGAGCAGGATGAAGGAACATTTGTACAGTTATTTCCCCAAAATATAAATACATTTTTTGTCTCTGAAACATTAAAATATATTGTATTATATTAGATATGTGTTTGTTTTTGTTTACAGCAAAATGTTTATTTTATAGAAGCCTAAAGGCAAGAGGTGCTTAACTTTAGCCTGTCATGAGTCGAAGTTTCTTGTTTAATTCCCGTTCATGAATGAGGAGGTTTTTGCTGTGTTCTTTGAAAGCTTCAAAGTCCTAAAAAAAAAAAAGTGTGAAAATGTTATTCCAACCCCAGTTTGCTTATGGTCACTTCATAATGAGATGTTCACCTTTTTCAGCTTTTCATACTTCATTGTACTTCCATCGAGATCACTTTGAAGAGCCTTAACTCTAGCATTGGCGTTGACCAGTTGTGACTCTTGTTTGAACCTAATATTGAGAAGGAAAAAAAAGTTCTTCTACACCTTTAATACAAAGCTCTGTGTTGTTGACTCTTCACTTACCGCTCTTCTGCTTTAATTCTGAGTTTTTTCTCTTCTCTCACTTTAATTTCCATTTGCTCAAGTTCTTCTTGTTTCTCCTGTAATCACATAGTTAAAATTCTATTAAGTGATTTCTCAATTGTGAACGAACAACAAATACCTGTATTAGTTTCCCTCTTTCAACTGAAACCTGTAAAAAAGTATCCTTCTCTTTGCAAAGGGAGGCTGTGGTCTCCATCATGACGGCCTCTTTGGAAGTACACTCCTCTTCAGTATTTTTCAGCTGCACCTTCAAATCTGACCAAAGACACTAAAATCTAACCTGGTTTTATGTAAAGCATCAACTCTAGATGGAAAAAGCCACTCACCATCGCACTCTGCAGCAGTTTTCCTCTGCATTTCCTCTAAAGAGTGCAGTTTCTCAATAAGCGACGCTTCTTTGGCCTCATAATCATTGGTTTGCTTGAGAAGTTCGGCCTTGAATCCAGCGTCTTTCTTCCTTAAACCATCATTGGGGGAATTCAAATAACAAATGTTAAGATAATTATATTCAAAAATAAACGTATTGCTGAAACTAAAAAAGCAACAACCTGTAATCGTATTCTTTCTGTGCATATTCCTCCTTCAGCTGACTGATTTCTTGTGCAAGATGTTGGACAGTAGCTTCTTTATCTTGCAATTGATTGGAAAACAGTGATTCATTTTCAGACTGAAGCTGTTGGTTTCTCTGTCTTAAATCTGCATTCTGACTTTTGTACTCATCTTTAAAAACAATGATGGCTTTATTGTTGGCAGCCAAATCAATAAATCTCTTTTCCAAAGTATCATATTTCTTCCTCTCGTCCTCCAGCTCTTTATGGCGCTCTGTGAATTCGTCCTCTAGCTCTGAGTTGATTTTCTGTAAAGCTTGACATCTTAGAAGGAGCTCATCTATTCTCTTCTTCAGTAAACTTATCAGAGCTGACTGTTCCTCAAACCTGGATCGCAGCACTTCTGTGTCTGTGGCATCTGCTCCAGAAAACATACACAGCTTTTCCAAAGCAAGCTGCATACTTTCTAACTCCTGAAAAGTAAGATAAAATCTGTTAAATTAAATTCATTAATTGAATGAATAAATGAATAAATAAATGCATATTATATAGGATAATTTAGCTACAGTTTTAAAGTTGTAAGCAAGCTGAAGCTGTAAAAGTGCATTATTAATATAAATATTAACATAAATCGTTACCTCCTCTGACTGGCCCTCCACAAAGTTTTCGTTGTTCATCTTAACTTCGAGTATTTTTACTTTTGCTCTGCCCGTGCTAATCTTTCAAGGTGGTTGTTAGTGGCAACCGCACGCACTGATTTTTAAGCCGCTGTCAGCCTTTACTTCCTCATCACAACCAGAAGATGGCGCTGTTGAACGGCACTTAGCTCTTATCAGACCTAAGCGTCCCATATGATCTGTCCAGGGGCCAAGACTGGAGCAGGGTGAGGGTGAAGAGGGATGAAGCAATGAAGCTATCCTAACGTTATATATAGCATTAAATATAAATAAATATCCTAATATATATATAGATAGCGTTTGAGAGATAAGGTTTGTTTAGTTGACTTGGCCTAAATAACTTAAATAATAAATTTTCTTAGATATTGTGTAGTTCTGCTTTTATGCGTAGTAGGCCTAGAATTACTGGTAAAAAGTGTGTGCGTGTTTGTGTGTGTATGTGTGTGTGTGTGTGTGTGTGCGTGTGTGTGTATGTTTGTGTGTGTGTGCGTGTGTATGTTTGTTTGTGTGTGTGTGTGTATGTTTGTGTGTGTGTGTGTGCGTGTGTGTGTGTTTGTGTGTGTGTGCGTGTGTGTGTGTGTATGTTTGTTTGTTTGTGTGTGTGTGTGTGTATGTTTTTGTGTGTGTGTGTATGTGTGAGTGCGTGTGTGTGTGTGTTTGTGTGTGTATGTTTGTGTGTGTGTGTGTGTATGTTTGTGTGTGTGTGTGTGTGTGTGTATGTTTGTGTGTGTGTGTGTGTGTATGTTTGTGTGTGTGTGTGTGTGTATGTTTGTGTGTGTGTGTTTGTGTGTGTGTGTGTGTGTGTATGTTTGTGTGTGTGTGTGTATGTTTGTGTGTGTGTGTGTGTGTGTGTATGTTTGTGTGTGTGTGTGTGTGTGTGTATGTTTGTGTGTGTGTGTTTGTGTGTGTGTGTGTGTGTGTGTGTATGTATGTATGTGTGTGTGTGTAAACACCATTGAATACCAGCCTTGACAGCCCTTTGCTTTTAGCAGTCATTTTAAGCATGGCTCGCAGTATTATACAGGTTCCCGGGTCGTGGGGATTTATGCGGAGGGCCCATGGGAGGGCCCAGGGCCCGGGGTGGGATGGGGGCAGGTTGGGGGAGCGGCTGTCCCGGCCTTTGTGCACGCCCCTTTTCATCAACTAGCGGGCCAAGAAAGACAGGCAGGAGAAAGCAAGAGCATCCCAAGCCCAGTCCTTAGAGCTCCTCCATCTGCTGAGCGGAGCTGGACGGGCCAGAATGTGGAGAGCACTGTTAGTTCAACTCCTGCTCGTCTTCATTTGCTGTGTGAGCTGGTGCCACTCTGAGGGTAAGTGATTTCATTATTTTGTCCACACTAAAGGATTCACTGGCACAAGTCACCCAGTGCACTTGTTGCTTTCCAAAACTCTGTTGGCTTTAGGTTAGTGGCTGTAAGCATTGGCATGCATTTTATTTAGATTTGACCTCTTTTAAAAAATGTGTATCTCATGCAAAAGTGTAGCTAGTCATGTGAGATGGCTTAAATAAGTTTTTACCAGTGCCACCACATGGCCACTCATTGTTTGAGTCAGTTTGCCTAAAGTGGCAGATTCAGGCACTAGTGTTACTCTAAAGGTTGAGCACAAAGCTTTCCTCAGACAGATTGGAAGTTCTCTTGAGGAACTTTTGCCTGAGCTTTACTGTTGCTAGGTAACCGAAAAGAGCATGTGACTTGCAGACAATCTGTGAGGACTGCTGGTACAAATCTCATTCAGTGTACCAGACCTTAAGCACACCTCAACTGTACCAAAGCCTCATAATGCCTCAGCGCTGAATCATAGTCATTCTTACATGAGCTATTTATGCATGACTGTCTTGTGTTTGTCGCGTATGTTTGTGGCACAGCTAGATCCTATTCTCACATTGTAATCTGCCTTCTTTTTGCTCAACCCTTAGTATGTAAGCTCCTTAGTGTGAATCAAGCAACTAATTACGCTGCAGCTGTTGCAGAATGGAGACATTTCCACCTAAGGAGCAGCCTCACGTTAGGCCGGAAGGGCCATTCATTTATACCAAAAGGTTTACTGTATAATATGGTATCATTTTTCAAGACCATAGACTGTATCACGCAGTAGCCTATTTATTAGCAAGTTGGACAAACTGTGTTATGTGAGGACCAAAAACACTTCGACAGGTTGTTGGCCTGTCTATAATTTTAACAGGTGTACAAAGTGATGACTTGGTGAAATCTACATAAGTGTGCTACTTGTCAGCTAATATGTGTTAATTATTGATTTGAATAAACTTAAATTAATTTCGTACACAAAAATAACCTAAATTGTAATCAAATCTTCCTTTTCAACATAGTGATGGACTAATTTGTGTCTCTGAGTAATTATACATGCCTTATTCTACTGCTTTATTGTGGGGTACTTTCTCTAATCCTTTAGAAATCCTTAAGTTAGATTATTGCTTTTCTTCTGACCTCGTGTTACATAGTATGAGAGCTCCATAATGCTTGCACTGACACTAATATCTAATAGGTTGACTTATTAACTACACATTTTGCTGTTGTCAGTCGTTGATGGTGAAAAGAAGTCAGGAACCATAATAATTACCGTAATGCCATTGTAGTTACCTATTTATTTAATGTTGATCGTTTTTGTTTGACAGAAAAAAACAGTTAAACAGTTCAGGACCCACAATCCCCTGCCAGCACGTGCATTCTAAACCCCACACATGCCAACTGCTTTCCGGTGCCGCAGCCTTGTGCAACACTAACACTGCGTTAGCAACGGGAAAAGAGTTGGCACAAATTGACAGCAAATCCTTTCTTTTCTTGCAACTCACCCAGTCTAGGTTTCAGACGCTGATGACGGGGCCTCAAGTGTACGCTTTTTACCACAATGCTGCAAGGACAAATTAGGCTGTCCCAACTTCTTACATTGTTTTGTAAAACATGATTGGTGCATAATAGTGTGTCTTTACTATTCATCTCAGACCTCTTCTATAATTATTTTTTCTTCACTGTAACCATAAAGTGCCAAAGTCACTTGTTTGGCAATTGACTGCATTCTGTTGCATTGATTTCCAAATGAAATAGGCAGCAGCCCCTCTCTGACAGCGCAGACAAGCCCGCCGTCTCAAGCTGCCAGCGGTCGCTCACAATACTTAGTCCACACACATCCATAATAGAGTGGACTAGCACACCATAGAATTGCAGGACATCTTCTTGGTTCCACAACCTGACAAAAAGAGTTGTTGTTGCCCTAGAGGCAGGTGTTCAAATGATTTGGCTCTGACAGTTCAACAGTGGCCACACTTTTGTGGAAATCCTATTGTAGTTTTCTGTGGCTCTTCTTCTAGGAGTTCACTGGGACTGTAGTCGACTACAGAGATTCTTGGTTGACCAAAAACATGCCTAAAGACATGCCCAAAAGGTTCCTGCGCATGGCACTGGCAAAAAGTCTAAAAATATTTAGAAACTTACATAAAACAACTTTGATGTTGTGAACATGTTGTCAACTACAATTGACCAATTACAGCTAGTTTAGCTGATTTCAAACCGTGAATGACAAAATGTGTTATTTAATTCCATTTAACTCACCCCTAGTTCTCCACAAACCATTTGTATCCACGCCGTGCATTCATTTTTCCGGTGAATAAATGGCTTTGGAACAGCTTTTTCATATGGGAAAGTAAAGCTGATCAGTGCAGCAGAGCACTGCTTTTGGCTGTAACATCTTGGTTGACAAGAATGATGATAAATGATGATAAATGACTTTATCATCTGCTGTGTACATTTTATTCATATTTCTGTTCTTCCGTTAGTCATTTCTTAGTTAAAACAACTGTGACAATGTTGCATTCCTACTTAAGACCTGGTTTAGCCCTAATTTAGACCTGAAATATTCCCAATTTGGATCTGGTGATACTCTCAAAGCCAAATATTTTCTTTGGTTGTACTTGGTGTAAAAACATTGACACCCAATGGACTAAATGGCCACAGCCCTAGAGTTCACATCCCCACTGGCAGCTCCATTGTATGGCTGTGGCTGCTCAGCGTGGTTTGGCGTGTTGGCGAGGCTTCTTTCTAATGAAAATGTCTCTTTCTGCCTTGCTTTGTTGGCTAACTAGAGCATCCTTGTCTTCCTAAGGAATAGTGCAAACCGTGGTCTCCCGCTGAGGGTTTAAGGTGCTAATTAGAAAAGGCAATAAAAAGGGAAGGCAAGTACAGAAAACACTGATAGAAAGAGAGAGAGAGAGAATTAATAAAAAAAAAGCATTTGAAAATCATTCGGATTACTCATATCCACTGTCGATAAAAAAAAAGATTTGAACTTAAGTGGTGGAAAAGTGTTGCAAATAGAAGCTTCTTTTGTGGACTGTAAGAGAAACCAGTTCACAAGAGAGCTCTGGTCTGAGTGTGCCTGTCACCTTTCCCAGAAATAATACTGTCAGGGAACACTGTCTAGATGTGAGTGTGGCCTGTAGGCTGGGTTCACCTTGGCATCAGTCACCGATGCAAGTAAAGAAGGGTTGAACAACGTGCATGCATTCCATTCACATTTAGTTTGGCAATAGTTGATTTGATTAAAAAAAACAATATATCTTTGTTAAAAAACAACAACAATGCTATAACATTGTGGTTTTGGGGAGAAACAGTGTGACTGCATGTGCATTGGAACATGTAACATATCAAAGCTTATGGAGAAAGCCTACTGACGAAAACCACGTTGTCTTGCCCTCTAGTTTGAGGTAGATGTTTATTTTATTTTTTTTTATGTTAAATAGTATGAACAAAGCAGAAGAAAAAAGAAAAAAAAAGACCAGAGTGAAAAGCCAAAATCAATAGAAAATAAGAAATAATAATTATGTCAGTCGGGGCCAATTGTATCAAGATGACATGGTTTAAAGTTCAAATATGAATATATAAAATCCTCCAGGGAAGGTGACCAAACCAAGCAAAATGATCTGGAGATGGGTCCAGGTGCTGCAAAAGTCAGTTTATACAGTATATCAAGAAAAAAGTCCAGTCCAGAGTTTTTCATTAAATATTTCTATGTCTCCTTTAGACAAAGTTTAATTGAAAAATCTGCTGTACCAGTCAGTACCACCATTTAGTCTAATTGTATTTAATATCATTAATCAGACTGTCTATTTAGAAGAGTCTGATGCTTTGCTACTTTATGCTTCCTGAATGCCTCTTTCCCTAAGCGTTCAGGGAAGGTAGCTCAGTGGTACCTTATCTCTACAGATGCCACTCAGTACACACATCAAAAAGAGGCTGCATGAGAGTTGTGTAAGTCTGTCTGGGAGGTGGCTGGCACGCTTGTCTCCGGACATGTCCGAGCTGTTAACAACATGCTTTGTCAGCTTCAGCTTTCCTATCCGCATGTGCTCATTCACAGCTTTTATTATTATAGATAGTACCCCAACATTTTGACAATTTAACCACTAGCTAAGGAGGCCAAAAGGTCATTCAAAAGAGGTTAATGCTTGTGAGGTTTTGTTTTCTGTTTAGGATGTGAGCTGGGGCAATTCCAGTGTGGGACAGGGCGTTGTATCCCAGACGACTGGCGCTGTGATGGGACTTCTGACTGCGTGGACGACTCTGATGAGCAAGACTGCCGTGAGTCTTTCATCTTCATCATGACACTATTTATTTAGAATCCTAGAAAGTTTCTGTAATGTACAAATGTCTGCACAGCTCCCGTGACATGTGGCAGCCTCTTCCAATGTCTGAGCGATGGAGACTGTATTTCTTCACTATGGGTGTGCGACGGCGAGGAGGACTGTGAGGATGGCTCTGATGAAAGGCAAAATTGCCGTAAGTAGTCCTTTTTGAACATGAAGTTTCAGCTTTGAACGGGAATTGAAACATTGCCTTTGTGTAATGCAGCTGGAAGGACATGCACCAGTGGCCAGTTCACCTGCAGTGATGGAGCGTGCATCCCGGTTGAATACCGCTGCGACCGGCTGGCTGACTGCTCGGATGCGTCTGATGAGAGAGACTGCCGTAAGTCATCTCGGGGGTGGTTTCCCCCTTTTTTTTTCATCCTGGGCTCCTGTGGCATTTTAATCAATTTGTTAAGATTAAGAGGCGCGCTGACTGACAGAATGGGTCACAATATACTTCTTGTTGTCAGAAGTTGATTGCAGATTCCTTGGTGGATTAGTCAAGCTGAAGTTCAGCTGCAATGCCATTATTATGCCGACATGGTAGAGTCACTGCAAACTGTGGTAATCTTACAATTGTATGAAGAGAGCTGTGGCGATGGCTGTTGTTGTGGTAATGTTGTTAGATTCATGTTTCGTATCCACACTACTTTGTGGGCTTTTCACACTTTGGAGCTAGAATCACCACAGTTGTCAGGACGATTTACACCTGAACGTTAGGCCTAAAATGCTATGAATTTACAGATTATCCAGCATGTCCAGAGCTGAGGTGTGCTAATGGGGCCTGCTACAACCGCACTCAGCGCTGTGACCAAATCCTGGACTGTCGGGACGGCACTGATGAGGCAAATTGCAGTAAGGTTCTTGCTGTGTGTTCCTTTTGATAGCTAATTTCTTAATAGAGGAATTAAATTTGTGATTTCTTTTATATATTTTTTTTATGGCGTCCAGCACAGCACTGCAATTCAGGTCTCTTCCCTTGTCATAATGGAGCGTGCGTTCCTCAGCGCTACGTCTGTGATCATGATGATGACTGTGGAGACAGAAGTGATGAGCAAAACTGCAGTATGTCAGCTCACTTTTCACTCAAGTGTTTTATATGATTTAAATGTACACACATTTTTATTTGCTTATTTTCTTCCTTCTTCTTCCACAGCGTATCCAACCTGCAAAGGGAACTACTTTACTTGTCCTAGTGGCCGCTGTATTCACCAAGTGTGGCTTTGTGATGGAGAGGACGACTGTGAAGACGACGCGGATGAAAAAGGCTGTGGTACGAAAAAAGACAGATGTGTAAAGTAGGAGTACTGACAAAAATGCCTTGTTATTTTTCTTATCTCTTTTCAAATATGCAATTATTATGGACATTCATCAGATATTGACTGCTTGTAAATATCTTGGTTGGCGGTTCATGTAAGGCACCTATAGTGAATGGATATTAAAATGTACAACAAATGTGTAGAAACTTTATACGTTGCGGTGTAAACTGCTCTTTTAGACTGTTAATAGTCTAAAACAACTGCAATGTTACAGATTTCTTTCACAGTATATATTTTCTGCACTTTTTAAAGAATTTTAAATCTATATTATCTGTAGGGATCCCAAACATGTTTTCTGTTCCAAATTGGTTAATTTCCAGTTTCCATGGATGGATTGGGCTTGCAAGATGCTATGCCTGTGCTCTTTTAAATGTTTTATTCAAATGGCCCTTTGTGGCACAGGATCATGCAGCCCCCCAAAGCGCTTTAGAAATCCTCCAGAAGGCTGTGAAGAGTGTGTGTTTTTAGAGGATGGGCTACAGAAGCACTCTGAGCCCCCATGTGACCCCCTCAAAGTAACACTCTCCGACATCCATTTAAAGTTACATCAATTTCCCTATTTGTTAGATTCCAGTCAAAACTGTCTTTCTTAACAAAAAGACACTTTGATACATTCAAATGATCTTACATTCTACAGATAATATACCAAAGGAGTGTTACCCAGGAGAATGGGCTTGTCCTTCATCTGGGGTCTGTATACCCACGGATCATCTCTGTGACGGGACAATACACTGTCCAGATGGAGAAGATGAAACCAACACTACAGCCGGACGCAACTGCAGTCAGTATCAGGCTAACCAAGCAATTTTCATTCAAATTCCCCAAATATTAACTTTGTATTTGCTCTTTGTGCCGTCAGGTATTTGGAAATGTGCCTCCCTGAGCTGTGAGCACCGGTGCCATGCTTCTCCTGATGGAGGCACATGTTCATGTCCCTCTGGATACATTGTCAGCAACAATTCTCGCTCTTGCACAGGTCAAGGGATTTTCAGAAATTTCACCTCAACTATACTTTTGATTAATTAATAAATTTGAGTTATACTTAATGAGTTCTTGCATTCTATTTAAGACTTTGATGACTGCTCAATGTGGGGAGTGTGTGACCAAATGTGTGAAGACCGGACTGGTTCTCATCACTGCAGTTGCCATCAGGGATACACATTGGAGCAGCATAGGTATTGCAGGGCTAATGTATCAAGTAAGTATTCACATTAATTTGTTATTTTCAGTTAGTTAGCTCTCGACTTTTGAGAAAATAAATAATTGAAATTCTGAAATTCTGTGTATTTTTGTACAGCTGGAGCACCATCTCTGTTGTTTTCAAATGGAAGAGACTTGTTAATTGGTGACATCCATGGCAACAACTATCGCACTGTGATTCATTCACAAAATCGTGGTGTTGCAGTGGGAGTGGACTTCCATTACAATCTTCAGAGGATATTCTGGTCAGACACTATTCAGAATAAGGTAATTTAAAAAGTTAAGTAACTGTTGAAATATATATATATATATATATATATATATATATATATATATATATATATATATATATATATATAATTTCAACAGTTACTTTATATTGCATGTGTGTGTATACCGGTATAATGTGTATATATATATAGACACACACACACACACACACACACACAACAAACCACTTTGTTGTGCACAATTTAACAAACACAAAGAGGACCATTGGATAGAAACTACTACGCGATTGAATTCCTTTACTTATCCTTAAAAAATCAGCAATGTTGATACTATAATAATGGGAAAAGCACTTGGCTCCTTTGCGGCGCGCTCTTAATGAAGGGAAGTAGACAGAGAAAGGAATCCAAATGGCCTAATCTTGAAACCCTCCTGATATGCCGGTATGATGTTCACATACCAAGGCTTAGTTTTTGAAACTCTATCTTTTGTGTAAGTGCTGCGTTTATTTCCGTTCACTACCTATGCATTCTTAGCTTTCTGAAATGTCTTTGTTTCACCCATGTAATAGTGTCTTAGTAGAGCCTTTTGAAATGCAGTCACTGTGTCACTGGCATGTGAGCTTTTTAAAAGTAGGGTGAGTGCAAACAGGGCATTCGGAAGCCAATACTTCCACTTAAGTAAAAGAAATGCCTCTAATGGAAATCTTTTTAAATATGCAAACAGTGGCTTGGATGAAGTGTTTTTACATTTTCTGTTCCATTTGAATGTGATGCTCAAGTACAAATGCCATCTCTCTGTAATAACTACATTTGATTTAATGCACCTGCTTCCAATATCCTCACAACAATGCTGTCTTTTGTGCACAGGTGTTTTCGGTGGATATGGACGGTTCCAACATGCAGGTGGTTTTAAATGTATCAGTTGACTACCCCGAGAATCTGGCGGTGGATTGGGTGAACAATAAACTGTATGTGGTGGAGTCCAGTGTCAACAGGATTGACATGGTTGACTTTGACGGGAGCAACCGGGTCACGCTCATCACTGAAAACCTTGGAAACCCTAGAGGGCTGGCGGTGGACCCCACAGTCGGGTAAGGCACATCTTCTGGTCATCCATTCAGCCATTCCCGATCTCCATGTACTGTATCTGTGTCGTGCTTCATTGGTGTGGAATAATGGGTGTGTGTGTGTGTGTGAGATTAGCAGATTGCCCTGGCTGGATTAGTGAGGAGCAATGTAAGTGATGACCCTCTTTGTAATCCAATAGTATAGTTCAAGGGGGTGGAAAGCCAGGTGGTTACAGATAAATTGCTGGACTTAACACAATGTCTCTTCGGTTTTGGTTAGACTTAAGCTAATATTTAAAATGTTATATGAATTAATTGAAGGTATTCCTCCTTGTATTGTTCCAGATACATGTTCTTCTCTGATTGGGAGGCACTAAATGGACAGCCAGGTCTTGAACGGTCCTACATGGATGGAACCAACCGTTATGGCATAATACGGAGCAAACTGGGCTGGCCTGCTGGTATCACAGTCGATATTGAGGCACAACGTATTTATTGGGTTGACAGTCGCTATGACTACATAGAGACTGCCACATATGATGGTCTTTATAGGTAAATACATCACATTTAACAACACTTGCCTTGATTGTTTTTTTGTTTTAAATAAAACTTTATTTATTCTTTAAAGGAAAACTGTGGCCCATGGAGGAGCGGCAGTCCCCCACCCGTTTGGCATCAGTCTGTTTGAACACACTGTCTACTTCACAGACTGGACAAAAATGGCTGTGATGAAAGCTAACAAGTTCACTGACTCGAACCCTCAAGTGGTCTACCGCACATCTCAGACTCCACATGGTGTAGCTGTCATCCATCCTCTCAAACAGCCCTATGGTAAGAAGCGTTCAAAAATATAGATCATTCATATTTTGAACTCTCAGAGGCTTATTCTTATACACTGTGTTATTGTATGTGAATAACACTACATGCAGACAAAATGAAGCTATAGCAAGGTTTTAGCCTGGAAAAGCCTACCTCAGCTGTCTCACCTGCACAAACTCCACCGCCCTGCTCAGCTATGATCTGCTCGGCCTATTCAAACAACTCATTTTAAGATCATCCCTCCTCGTCTGCATTCAGCAGTTCTCATCGCTCATCATTCCTGGCCGGGGTCTAAGCACAAAAATATAGATATACATATGTATCATTCATTGTGTATTATTAATTATCCTCTAATGTATATTGTCTCCAGGCTGAAACAGTAATTTATATGATGAAATGCAATGAGAAATCTAAATATCTCCATCAAAATATGTGCTGTATCTGTCCATCAGTGTCAAGCCCGTGCAGTGTCAATAGAGGCGGCTGTGAGCACATTTGTGTCCTGAGCCACAGGAGTGATAATGGAGGGCTGGGGTACCGCTGTAAATGCAGAATGGGCTATGATCTGCATAATGATGGAAAGAGATGTGTTGGTTTGTAAAATTATCTCAAGTAATTTTGATTGATTTTGAATTTTGTTATTGATCAGTTCTTGTTTTTGAAGGTATCCGGCAGTTCCTGCTGTTCTCTAGTCAGTTGGCTGTGAGAGGGATTCCCTTTAACCTTTCCTCACAGGAAGACATCATCCTGCCCATAACTGGGCCACCCTCCTACTTTGTTGGGGTGGACTTTAGTGCAGAAGATGATGCAATATTCTTCTCAGATACAACTAAAGATATTATCTACAAGCAAAATGTAGATGGCACTGGTGAGTAATATTCTTTCTGCATAGTTTTTCTTAAACACACATTCCCTGTTTACTTGGAGCATTTTTGTGCAAATATTAAGTCATTTGGAGTACATCCTTTAATCAATGATGAAGCTGCAATGTGGAAGTGTTTTGCCTCAGACAAAGGTCATCGCTCTGATCAGCCCGGTTGTTTTTGGAGCAGCTTTGACTTTTTCTGTCCTGCACATTTTGTGGAAATGCAATATGACAGTCTATTTGTTATTCAAATCTGCTTTGCTTTCATTTCTGTGGCAAACGGTGGCTTGACTGCTTTGATCTGCGCAGGCAGGGAGGTACTGGCAGCCAATCGTGTGGAAGGAGTGGAGGACCTGGCTTATGACTGGGTCTCAAAAAACCTTTACTGGACAGACCCCCGATACAGGAGCATATCTGTCCTGAAGCTGGCAGACAAGTCCAGGAGGGCCATTGTACAAAACCTTAATAACCCCAGAGCCATTGTGGTACATCCTATCCTTGGGTAAATAATACATCTTCTTACAGCCTTGAGGTCATAAAGCCGTGTGTCTAGAATGTGAGATTAGTATGAAGGGAAGCATTGTAACTTTGCTAAGTTGGTTCACACGTAAAGCTTTCGAGATTTTACAGTATAACTACTCACAAAGAGTACGTGTAAACTATACTGTCCTAATATTAATCATTTATTTCTTACTCTTGCTGACCTAACTATTGCTTGCATCTTTAGGTATATTTTCTGGACTGACTGGTACAGACCAGCAAAGATTATAAGGGCTTGGAGTGACGGGTCACATGCCATGTCGATTGTAAATACTACTCTCGGTTGGCCAAATGGTCTAGCCATTGACTGGAGGTAAGTCAGATTTTCTACAAAGAGGTTTGTGAAATAAAACGCTTGGTGAATTCTATATTTAACTTATTTGTTGGTGTAAAAATGTACCGTAATGTTCTTTACTTTTTTTCATTTAAACTTTTAGTGCAATGCGTCTTTATTGGGTGGATGCATTCTTTGATAAAATTGAGCACAGCAATTTTGATGGACAAAACAGGTTTTCTTTGGACCGTGTCACCCAGATCTCTCATCCTTTTGGCCTGACTATTTTTGAAGGTAAATAATGTTATCAGATCATGTACTGACTGTGTGCCTTTTGCTTTAATGAGGCTCATTTAAGGGGCTACTACAGTTACTGTGAAGTAATAAAAGATTCAATACTAAGGTTTATGCTCTGTTGCACCTCTCATCCAGACTACGCATACTTCACTGATTGGCGACTGGGTGGCATTGTGCGTGTGCGCAAGACTGACGGTGGGGAGATGGTAATTATTAGACGGGGAGTCAGCCACATCATGCATGTCAAGTCCTTCAACTCCAACTCACAGATAGGTAAGTATTTTTTTATCTTTTGTAATAGCACACGTTACTGACTTTAACCTAAACTCTAACATTTTTCCATGTCATCATATAGGGTCAAACCTTTGCAACAGGCCGACAAATCCAAATGGAGACTGCAGCCACTTCTGTTTCCCAGCTCCTGACTCCCGCAGAATGTGTGGGTGTCCGTATGGAATGAAGCTGTCACCTAATCATCGGACATGTGTAGACGACCCTTCGAATGAGCCCCCCACCCTGCAATGTGGACTCAATTCTTTCTCCTGTGGCAATGGCAAATGTGTCCCGAACAGCTACAGATGTGATGGTGTTGACGATTGCCATGACAACACAGACGAAGTCAAATGCGGCGTTCACAGTAATAATTCGGATATTGTTTAAATACAAATAACAATGTTGTGTTGATCCTGTTAATGCAATGTGTTTATACATTTTAGACACCACATGCGCCCCTTCTGCGTTTACTTGTGCCAACCAGCGCTGCATTCCTGCCTCATGGCGTTGTGATGGGCACAATGACTGCTTTGACAACAGTGATGAGAGTAACTGCCCCACACGGGTGCCTGGGACCTGCCCTGCTAATCAGTTTGCGTGTGCCAACCAGCGCTGCATCCCACATACCTGGCGCTGTGATACAGATAATGATTGTGGAGACAGTTCAGATGAAGACAACTGTCGTAAGTATAGACTACAACAATCAACATTTTTTTTTCAATTTTTTTTTCTAATAATCCTCCTCTGATATTGACTGAATGTGTTGACAGATATTGGTGGGACCTGTCACCCTGGACAGTTTCAGTGCCCTGACCACCGGTGTATAGACCCCACTTATGTCTGTGATGGGGACAGGGATTGTGTAGATGGAGCCGATGAGCAAGGATGCAGTAAGTGCTTTTATAATTGGGTATGACACTTGAACAGATGAGGTAAAGTTAATTTGAAAGATTCTGAAAACTTATCTCAACCTGTTTGCACGTAAAATACTAAAAAAGTTGTACAGGTCCAAGTGATCAGCTCGAAAAAATTGACAGGCTTTTGCTAAGCCTATTAGTTCATTGATCTCATTACTGGCTGCACAAGTCAACATACATAAACATACATAAACCACTGAAATATCTGATTTAACATACTTATGTACTTGTTTGTCCTTAACAGTCTATAACTGCACTTTGAATGAGTTCAAGTGTGCTAATGGCCACCAGTGCATCAACTCCTATTACAGATGTGATGGGGTCTTTGACTGTAATGATCACTCAGATGAAAGAGGCTGTCGTAAGTAACTTTCAGTGTTTACAGCCATCAAGTGAATAATAAATCTGATTGACTTTATTTGCTCCCAGCTACAAGGCCCCCAGGAATGTGCCACCATGAGAGTGAATTTCAGTGCCAGTCAGATGGAAGCTGTGTGCCGTCGGCCTGGGAGTGTGATGGGCACCCGGACTGTGCGGATGGCAGTGACGAACATCTTGCCTGCCCCCCCCGCACCTGCCCCTCCACATTGTTCCGCTGTGACAATGGCAACTGTGTGCTGCCCAGCTGGATTTGTGATGGGGACAATGACTGCAGAGACATGAGTGATGAGCGGGACTGTCCAACACCTCCTTTCAGATGTCCTAGCTGGCAGTGGCAATGTCCTGGGCACAGTGTCTGTGTCAACCTCACCAGGGTGTGTGACAACACC
The DNA here is from genome assembly GCF_026437365.1 of Eucyclogobius newberryi. NCBI lineage: Eukaryota > Metazoa > Chordata > Actinopteri > Gobiiformes > Gobiidae > Eucyclogobius > Eucyclogobius newberryi. The sequence goes on along the minus strand of NW_027315768.1, from coordinate 15,131,332 downwards.
CCCGACTGCCCCAATGGGGCGGATGAGTCACCACTCTGCAGTAAGCCTACATTTTGTCTTTAATTGACTTAATTTGTATTGATTTGTTTAATCAATATTCACATCATATGACAATGTTATATGTATTGATTCTGTGTGGCACAGTCTTTATTTTACCAGAAGAAAAATGAAAATTGAGAAAAAAAAAAAAAAAGTGTGTTAAAATCAAGCATGATTGTGATTTCACCTATTAATCTAAACACAATCTGTGATCTTCCTTTCTTGCCTTTCTTTCTCAATATCATCAGATGAGCCGTTACCAGGTAAGGAAACACATTTTTAATCTTTAATACAAAATTTGTTCAAACCATTGAATTAATCTTAACAATAATGCATTATGTAAATACAGATACAGATTTATTGTTACAAACATTTGTCTCGTTCATTCAGTGTTTTAAAATGTTTTAGGTGTGCCATTTGTAAAGAAGTATAAATAGTTAGTCTACACATAAGTTTAAATTATTCTTTATCATTCCATCCAGATCAGGAAAGCTGTTCAGACAACAATGCCGGCTGCACTCATGGTTGTATCCAAGGCCCTTTTGGGGCCCAGTGCACATGCCCTGTAGGGTTCCAACTCAGCAATGACTCTAAGACCTGTGAAGACCTGGACGAGTGTAACCCCCCTGGACTTTGTAGCCAGGATTGTTTCAATGAACGAGGCTCCTTCCGCTGCCACTGTCAAGATGGCTACACCCTTGAGGCAGACCAGCGTACATGCAAGGCCTCAGGTAAGCTGGTCTCACATTAGCTGAAAATGTGCTTAAAAGCATGTATGAAAAACAGGAATATCAGGATGATTTTCCCTCATCTAACCTCATAACACATTTTTCTACTTGATGGCTTTTGGGATGGAATGAACTATAATTACGTTCTACTTGGCCTCTAAACTACAACCCTGACATAGTCTTTCCTCTCCCATCTCTTTGCTGGCTGCTCTGATTTCTATAGATAAGACAAATAACATATATGTCACTCACCAGCCATCCCTGGCTAAATTAGTACATAATCACCAACAAAGAGCTGTTTATAGGGAGCGTGCCCGACATGAGCTCCTCTTCAGAGTTCAAACTGATAACCTGTTGAAAGACTTTGTAGTACAATAGGACATTATTTGGGCACATTCCCCAAGGACTGTCATCTGAGTCTCCACTCTTTAAATGCCCTGGTGTTTCTTTGTGTCAGACAAGCACAAGCTGATAAAGGATCTGATTGAATGAAAAAGAGTTACACACATTTGGACACTGTTCTGTCACAGATTCCCGACAAGCATTCTTGCTGGTGGCCAGTCGAAATCAGATCGTGCAGGACGACATTACCAGTCAGCCCAATGTTGTGCGCTCCGTGGTTCGTGATGGACGCAATATCGTGGCCATAGACTTTGACTCGGCAACAGACCGGTTGTACTGGTCCGATACAAGCCAGGATCGAATCTGGAGTGCTCATAAAAATGGAACTGACAGGACAGTGGTGAGATTTTTACGTATTTCCTTTAAAAGAAGTAACTGATTTGATTCATTCTTCATTTAAAGATTGGACTACTCTACTTAAATTGTGTTTTTGTCTGCTCAGATATTTGACAGTGGGGTGACGGTCACCGAGAGTCTTGCCGTGGATTGGGTAGGAAGAAACCTGTATTGGACAGACTATGTTTTAGAAACAATCGAAGTGTCTAAACTGGATGGCACCCACCGCACTGTGCTACTGAGTGAAAATGTTACCAACCCTCGGGCCCTGGCGCTGGACCCAAGAGAGAGGTTAGGGAAATTCAGTTTTTTCCCTCTGTTATTATATTGGACTATGATGCCTACTTTAGTTTCATCTTCTGTCTTTAAAGCAACTGATGTTAAAAGATGAATATCCAACTTGCAGCACTCACCTGATGTTCTGGACCGACTGGGGCAGAAACCCGCGCATTGAGAAGGCCAGCATGGACGGGAAGTTGAGGACTACGATCATAAACACCAAACTCTACTGGCCAAACGGTCTCACTTTAGACTACCCAAACAGACTGTTGTACTTTGCTGATGCCTACCTGGATTTTATTGACTTCTGCGACTATGAAGGCAACAACCGAAAACAGGTTCTATCCAGTGATCTGGTGAGCGTCATTCATTTTATTGCACATTATAAATTGAATGGGATCAAATTTGAATGGGATTGAATTTGTTTGAATGACGTGCTATTTTTGCGCTTCTCTCCGTGAACAGGTACTCCAACACCCCCACGCAATTACCATTTTTGAGGATTTTGTGTATTGGACTGACAGATACATCAACCGAGTCATGCGTGCACACAAATGGCACGGGGAGAATCAAACAGTGATGCTTTTCAACCTCCCACAGCCGATGGGTTTGGTAGCAGTGCACCCTGCCAGACAGCCTACAGGTAAAGCCCAACGTGTTATCAAGAGAACATTACATGCAATTTGAATCAATATAAAATACCTTTCATAAGTGCATTTGTGGTTTACATGATCATTTTGTGCTCAGGTGAAAATCACTGTCTAAGGAGCCGTTGTTCTCATATATGCCTGCTTTCGGCTGTTGGGCCAAATTACTTCTCGTGTGCATGCCCTTCAGGATGGACACTGGCACCGGACCAAATCAACTGCTTAAGAGGTACAATATGGTTCCTGCCAAATTGAGCCATGCTTTCACCAACAATATTGTCCTTTAGATAGAACAATAGTGTAAAGTCAGGTGACAGATCCAGATAGTTTTCAACAGTCCTCTATTACTTTTGATTGCACTGTTCCAGACTCATCAAGCATCAGACCGTTTTTTGTGTTTTTTTTTTTTCAAGTTCTTCAGAAGTCGAGCATCCTTTAATTCAAAGTCTCCTTTAGGTCAACAGCTTAAGTTAGCTCAGGTTTCAGCTCTTTCAAGCCAAGCAGAACGCAGTCTCCCCGAGGGCACTGATTATCTAAGAATGAAAATGCCCCACGACCATTCACTGATACTAATCTTTGATGACAATGTAAATCAGATTGTAGAACGAATTTTCGACAGTCAATCCTTTCTCTAGATTAAGACCTGGTATCCTCGGATTCCCAGTGTTGCCGATTCAGATTCACAAATTTGCTGGGTTTTGGGTGACTGTGTAATTTCCTTAGTCTAAGCCTCTTGATTGATCAGAATCCCAATATGACTTGTGCAAGTTTTAGTTTGAAATAGGAAAATATTATACTGTCATGATATTTGTTTTACAGATGAGGCACCATTCCTGATAATTGTAAGAGACAGTATCATCTATGGGATTTCCTTGAATCCTGATGACAAGAGTAATGATGCTATGGTTCCCGTGGCTGGTCTCCAAAATGGATATGATGTTGATTTTGATGACAGTGAACAGACTATCTATTGGGTGGAGCATCCGGTAAGATTGATGTTTAATTGATTATATTCTAATAAGTTGACTAACTTAACACCATTTAATTAAAAAATATGTCCATATAAAAATGTTGTTTTCTGCACAGGGTGAAATTCATAAAGTGAGGTCTGATGGAACAAACCGGACAGAGTTTGCCCCTGCTGCCATTCTAGGCTCCCCTGTTGGCCTGGCCTTGGACTGGATGACTGAGAATCTATACTACACCAATCCAGCCACACAGTCTATTGAGGTAATATTGTTTTATATGTCTTATATTAGTGTGAAATTGACGTTGATTTTTCAAGCAGATTTTGAAGCTAAGAGGAGATGTGCAGTATAGGAAAACTCTGATCACAAATAATGGCTCTCCTACTGGCGCTGGCAGTCCTGTTGGCATAGCAGTGGACCCTGCACGTGGGTAAGCCCCATTTAACACAGTCCTGGCACGGCCACCCATCCCCACAGTCACCAAGCGTGAACAGCCACCTTAAACCCATCTGCTGTTCCTCATGAGAGAACTCAACTAGTGTTGTTGAATATACTATGGGTGCACCTAAATATAAATCATAAAGAATAAATCTTAAAACAATGTGACATGCTGTATTTAACCAAAGAAATACAATTGATTGTTGATATGAAATATTTGTGTAGAAAAGCCAGAAGCTGATGGACATTCACTTTAAAATGAGAGAAAATAAATTACTTAATGTACTTTTTCTTTCTCTTTAAAGCAAACTCTATTGGACAGATCAAGGGACAGAAAGTGGCATCCCCGCTAAAGTGGCATCTGCAGACATGGATGGTCAAAACCCTGTCAACTTGTTCACCAATAATTTAGACCACATTGAATTCCTCACTGTGGATCTCAAGGACAATAAGCTGTATTGGGCTGTAACAAGCACGGGCATGGTATGTACTGACGTATGATCAAGAGGACGTCACTTTATAAATGAATGGGTTAATTTGTTGTTGCAGATTGAACGTGGGGACCCAGATGGCACTAACCGTATCACTATAGTGGCTGGGTTGTCTCACCCCTGGGGTGTGGCTGTCTACCAGGAACACTTGTACTTTTCTGATCGGGATTTTGAGGTCATTGAGCGTGTGGATAAATCTACGGGTGCCAACAGAGTTGTGTTACGTGACAATTTATCTGGGCTAAGAGTTCTAAAATTACATTATCGGGAGAGTAAGTATAAGAAAGCATATTATCATTATAAGGTTAAATGTAGAATTTTCTTCCCTTCTTAATTTTTCCCTTCTTTAAAAAAAGCCTCTGTAGGGACATCAAATGGCTGCACAGACAATGTTGGTGTATGTGAGCAGCTCTGCTTGCCTCGGCCACATGGTCTGTTTACCTGTGCATGTGCCACAGGTTTTAGACTAAGCACAGACAACAGGACCTGCGCTCACTACCAGTCTTTTGTTGTCATCTCGACTTTGTCTGCCATCAAAGGCTTTAGTATGGAAGGAACTGATCATTCACAGACCATGGTGCCTGTAGCTGGGAGAGGTGTGTCAACTCTAATACATATATAAATCAGCATTATTGTTATTCTTAATGTATTGTTATTATAATAGCTTGTTTATATAAATGTAATCCCCTCTCTGCTTGTGCAGGTCGTAATGCACTACATGTTGATGTCCACATGGCGTCTGGTTTCATCTACTGGTGTGACTTCAGCAGTACAGTAGCTGCACAGAATGGGGTCAGACGTGTAAAGCCAGATGGCTCAGGATTACGTAGCCTTATCACATCTGGTATAGGACGCAATGGGATTCGAGGCATTGCTGTTGACTGGGCAGCAGGTAAAGTTTAACAAAATTAAGTATTACAATCCTGGAGCAGTAAGATGGCCTTTCATCTGAGGAGATAGATAACCATATGTATGTCCGTTTTTTCAGGTAACCTGTACTTCACAAATGCCTTCCTGACAGAGACATACTTAGAAGTCCTTCGTATCAACACCACGTTCCGCAGAGTTCTTCTGAAGACCCAAGTGGACATGCCTCGCCACATTGTGGTTGACCCCAAAAACAGATTTTTATTCTGGGCTGATTATGGTCAAAATCCCAAAATTGAGCGTGCTCTTTTGGATGGTACCAACCGTACAATATTAGTGTCATCAGGAATAATCACCCCTCGAGGTTTAGCTCTGGACTGGCTTGCTGGTTATGTGTACTGGGTGGATGATTCTCTGGATATGATTGCTCGAGTTAGCTCTAATGGAGGAGATACAGAAATAGTCAGATATGGCAGCCGCTACCCAACTCCTTATGGGATTTCTGTATTTGAGAACAGCATTATTTGGGTGGATAGAAACCTCAAGAAGGTGTTTCAAGCAAGCAAAGAACCAGGCAACACTGAACAGCCTGCGGTCATTAGAGATAATGTTAACATGTTAAGGGACGTCACCATTTTTGACCAGCGAACCCAGCCCACTACTGCAGAAGAGCTCAATCACAACCCCTGCATGGTCGATAATGGAGGCTGTGCCCACTTCTGCTTTGCTCTTCCGGGGTCAGACTCAGGTCTCCAGGATAGGAAATGCAGTTGTGCTTTTGGAAATCTTGCAGCAGATAATGAAACCTGTGTAGTCTCTCGAGATGATTACCTAATTTACACCACAGAGAGCACAGTGCGCAGCTTACGCCTGAATCCTGAGGATCACGTTCTGCCTTTTCCTGTGGTTAATGTCCCCCCCACTTCAGTGGCACTAGATTTTGACCTGGCCGATGAGAGGGTCTTCTTCACACAGAGTGTAGGATCAGGGGCCAGCAAAATAAGCTACATCAGCCTGTCTTCCCCTACATCAGCCCCTGTAGAGGTGGCTTCAGGTGAGCCTAACACAGTCTGCACTCTCACAGTTTCACTGAGATTTGCAACATACTACCTTCAACCATTTTTTTTCAACAGACCTCGGGGCTCCTGATGGGATTGCCTATGACTGGATAAACAAGAGAATTTACTATAGTGACTTTGTGAATCAGAGTATTAGCTCCATGTCAGTGGATGGCTCACAGAAGACTGTTATTGCTCATGTTTCTAGACCAAGAGCGATCATGCTGGATCCTTGCAGGGGGTAAGACTTACTTGGTGTACTCTCGATAATGCTAAGATGAAAGTCTTTAAACTGAGCATTAGTCTCTTCTGTTTGCCAGATACATGTATTGGACAGACTGGGGAATTCATGCAAAGATTGAGCGTGCCACATTAGGAGGAAACTTTAGAGTGGAGATTGTAAACAGCAGTCTGGTGTGGCCTAATGGACTAACGTTGGACTATGAGGAGGAACGGCTGTACTGGGCAGATGCCAGCTTGTAAGATCCAACAGTGTTTCATTTAAACAGCATGTCTGTCTTTTTTCTTTGCTCTCATAATTGTTTTGCTGTACACCAGACAGAAGATTGAACGATCCTCTCTTATTGGCTCTGACCGTGAGGTCATTGTAAGCACAGCCATCTATCCATTTGCAATGACAATGTTTGGCCAGTTCATCTACTGGACAGACTGGAACACCCGCAGCATTTACAGAGCCAACAAGTACGACGGGTCTGACCAAATAGTGATGGTCCAGAACCTTCCATCTCGACCAATGGACATCCATGTTTTAGCCAGCCACAAACAACAGCAGTGTAACAGTCCCTGTCTGCAGTTCAACGGAGGCTGCAGTCACATCTGCACACCTGGTAAATACACTTCTATCTAGTTTTTTATCTAGTTTTGTTTAGATTTGTGAATTTACCAAGTAAACCAATAATCTGTATTGTGTTCAACTTGCTGTTTGTGTCTGGCTTTCCTTTAGGGCCCAGTGGAGCTGAATGCAAGTGTCCATCAGAGGGTCGATGGTATTTGGCTGATAATACACATTGTATACTTGACAACGGGACTCGCTGCCAACCAGGCCAGTTCACCTGTATGAACGGCCGCTGTATCCGTGCCCAGTGGAAATGCGATAACGACAATGACTGTGGAGACGGCAGTGATGAATTAGAGCGAGTGTGTGGTAAGATATTTCATTACTCTGCTTGCCGTTGCTTCACTCAAAAACAATACCTTTCTTTTCTTTTTCTACAATATATTTACTAACACTAACAAGATTCCTTTCTCAATTTAAATCTTTTGCTGCCTAAGGACCCAAGATCTATTTTAAAAATGATGGTGTGTATAGGTGCTTGTTTTATTAACAGTCCATTCCTGAACTAATTATTTAAACTAACAAATCAAATATACACTTACTTTATTGCATGCAGTCCCTCCGATGCTATCATCTTTTATTAGCTTGTCAGGTAAAGGCTGAAAACATTTTTATTTGAAATTTCCTTTGCCCCTTTTTACATGCTAACTTCACTTTCATGATTGTCAGCCTTCCATACGTGTGATCCTACGGTCTTCACCTGTGGTAATGGACGCTGTGTGCCTTACCACCACCGCTGTGACCACTATGACGACTGCGGAGACAACAGTGATGAGGACGGCTGCCTGTTCAGACCCTGCGATCCCAATGCCGAGTTCACCTGCAGTAACGGACGCTGCATTGCCAAAGAATACGTGTGCAACGGAATCAACAACTGTTACGATAACGGTACCTCCGATGAACAGAACTGCCGTACGTTTGGAAATATGTTTAACAAATATAACATAATTATATTGATCATGTTAACAAATGGTAGTTGTTCTTTTTTTTTATTCTAGCTGAGAGAACGTGTCAACCAGAGCAGACAAAATGCCAGTCTACCAACATCTGCATCCCACGCTCATATTTGTGTGATGGAGACAACGACTGCGGGGATATGAGTGATGAAAGCTCTACACACTGCGGTGAGTTCACTTTTAAATAGTAGGATAAATGCAAAGTAAAGATAATGACAATGTTTAGATTTACTGGTTTTAGCACTGAATTAACCACAATCCAGGCAAGTGATTATTTATGATGATAATTGGTTTCTTGGTTCTCGTTAATAATACAAAGCTGATAAACCAAATTGATTAGGACAGCAACAGTATGATGACTTAGTGGCTAGTACTCTCGCCTCACAGAAAGAAGGTTCCTATTTTGATTCCTGGGCCAAGTGAGCTTTATGTTGTGGAGTCTGCCTGTTTCTCACTTTGTCTGGGAGAGTTTCCTTTGGGCTCCCGTCAACCTAAAATCATGCAGAAGAGTAAAAAACCACCAGCTCAGGTGATCCTGGGCAAAGCTTGTTCAAGATCTAGAGATGGGTCCCCTGGTTCAGCACTGGGAACAGATTTCCCCAACTGCATTGAAGGATAGGGTCTAAAACTGATTACCCTAATATCCCTACTGAAATCTATATTTTATACCCTAACCTGTTTTTCATATTTAGCAAAAAAAAACGTAGCTGTACACTTTTATGTATGCATGGATGTATATATGTATGTATGTATGTCTGTATTATTTATTTATTTATTTATTCTCAACAGAAAATCTTAACTTAATACTTAAATTTCTGTATATTCTTGTCATCCATTAGTCCAGTTATATATCGGTTTCGTCTCTCCACAGCTGCGGCCACATGTTCCCCGAGTGAGTTCCGTTGCTCTAGCGGGCGGTGCATCCCTGCTCACTGGTACTGTGATGGAGGAGCGGACTGCGCCGATGGATCTGATGAACCCCAGTCCTGCAGTGAGTAGTCTGGCCCTTCCCCCGTCATCAGCTGCTCCGTTATTGACTGTCTCGGTGTCTGCATCCGTGTGCGGGTGCGGGACGTTAGAGACGCATCCAGGAGTGACTCAGTGGTGTATGTCTTTGTTGGGGATGTGGTCAGTCAGGCCTCCCATTGTGGTCCACATTCCTCCGCAGTGACGCCCCTCAGAGTGCGGCGACAAACAGCTCCTCCCCCTCCCTTTGTCCAGCCGTGGTTAGCCAGCTTCACTTTGGCTTTTGTTTAGACAACTCACCATGCATGGGAATGTGGAGTTGCCATGACAATAATGAAAGCTCTGCCAAAGTTTAATTGCACCCGTTTATTAGCATGAAAAGTTGTGGGGGAACGCACTGAGATCATTAAAAACAATTCCCGATCTACAATGTACTCAAGCAGTGATAAACAGCCGGCTAATATCAGTTATGTGTCTTCATTTGTACAGCAACCCCTCGTCCTAGACCTTGCAGCGCTGAGCAGTTTCGCTGTGATGATGGGAGGTGCATTGCGTCATCTTGGATTTGTGATGGGGACAATGACTGCGGTGACATGAGTGATGAGGACCAGCGGCACAACTGTGGTATGGCTTTGAAAGGACCGTTTTATTTTATAGGGAATTGTCGCGTGACTTTCAGACTAGACTTGAGCCAATTTGAAAGTAGTGATTTGGAGGCCTTCTGGTTTGACACCACCGCCAGCCTCTTAAGTATCCAGTTACAGATGTTTAGAGGAAGTAGTTGACATTCCTGATTTTTCCTGCTTCACTTGTTGCATTGTACCCTTCGTCTTTTTAACAATAAGATGCCAGAAGTTAAAGTCATCAGCTTAAGTCAATCACCAGTTGAAACACTGACCTACAGCCGTCTTAACGTCTTAAAATATCTCCCCAGCAAATCGCAGATGCTCGGATTCAGAGTTTACCTGTGTGAACAACCAGCCGCCCCAGAGAAAGTGCATTCCTCGTGACTGGGTCTGTGACGGCGATGCAGACTGCACGGATGCGTTGGACGAGCATCAAAACTGTTCGCGGAGATCTTGTGGCGTCAATGAGTTCACTTGTAGCAACGGCCTCTGTATACGCAGCTCATACAGGTAAAACATAGGCTCAAATCCGTTTAAAGTACCAAAACCGAGCCAGTATGACTGAAATATTGTTTCTCAACCTCAGATGTGACAGACGCAATGACTGTGGGGACAGCAGTGATGAGCAGAGCTGCACCTACCAGCCCTGTCAGCAGCACCAGTTTACCTGTCAAAATGGCCGCTGTGTATCCCATGATTTTGTCTGTGACGGGGATAACGATTGTGGAGATGAATCAGATGAACAGGAACACATGTGCCATACTCCAGCTCCCACCTGCCCCCCAGGACAGTTCAGGTGTGAAAACGGACATTGTATCCCACTGGAAAAGGTGTGCGACAGAAGCGATGACTGCAACGATAACAGCGATGAGAAGGGATGCGGTGAGTCAGTCAGAAATATGCAATGTACTGCTTGTACTGTGCTCACAAATGTGTAAAAAAAAGTTGGCATTAATACTCAAAATGTCTATATACCTAGGACAGTACCAATTAGTAGTAATTTAGTTTTACTTGTTTGATTTAGTTTTACTTGTTTGAGTATTTTCTTTTTTGAGTAGTCAATGAATTGTTTAGGTGAGTTAGCGGCATTTTTGGAGTGACTGGACAGTATAATCTGCCTTTTCACTTACACCAGGCACGTCCAAACTACGGCCCGGGGGCCAAATGCGGCCTGCAGATAAGTTTTTGTTGGCCCTCTGGCTTCCTGCTAAGTTGGTCCAAACAACAAAAAGTAGTACTTTTTACTATGAAATTGGAAGAATTCAAGCATTTTTATGTGATAACAACCTATTATTAAAGTCCCAAGTATTATTAAAGGTGTGGATGCTCATCAAACAATGCCAAATGCAAAATCTTTCAGTATTCACTTTCAAATTCAACATTGTCGGGTTGTTTGTGGCCCTCTGCTCCATATAAGTTTCAAAATGTGACCCTCGGTGAAAAAAGTTTGGACACCCCTGACTTACACAATCGAATCCTAATAATTTTTAGAGCTTTGCCAGTGTCATATGTGTGATCCACAGTCTTTAGTCGACCAAGGATTTCTTTAGTCGACTACAGCCCTAATACCCATGCTTGAGATCCAATTTAACACTAGGTCAAAAATGATTACAGTAACTAATCTCAATGACCTAAAATTAAATATATAAATATAAATGCAATACATTTTACACAGGAGAAATGTAGTCATGCACCTATTACCGGTACTTTGGTTTATTATTGGCAAGAGAAGTTGGGTAAAAATGTGATAATAATTTCAACTTTGCTCATAACAATATTCATACTATGTTTTTATTGTAGGTGTCAATGAATGCACAGAGTTATCTACTCACAACTGTGACCACAACTGCACTGACACACCCACCAGCTTCATCTGCACCTGTCGCCCGGGCTACAGCCTCATGTCCGACGGCAAAACGTGTGACGATGTGAACGAGTGTGCCGAAACCCCCCACGTTTGCAGCCAAATCTGTGAGAACACTGTGGGCTCCTACGTGTGCAAGTGCGCCCCGGGATACCTCCGCGAGCCCGACGGACACCGCTGTCGCCAAAACAGCAACATCGCTCCTTACCTCATCTTCAGCAACCGCTACTATCTGAGGAACCTGTCCACCGATGGGGAAGCTTACTCCCTCATCCTGCAGGGCCTGACCAGTGTGGTGGCATTGGACTTTGATCGCGTGGAAAAGCGTTTGTATTGGATCGATGTAAACCGCAGGGCGATTGAGCGAATGTCTTTCAATGGCAGCAACAGAGAAGTGGTGGTCAACGGCGTGCTCCACGGCGAGGGGCTGGCAGTGGATTGGGTCGCCAGGAAACTCTACTGGGTGGACAGCTTCTTGGACTGTCTCAAAGTTAGCGAGCTGGATGGACGCTTTGTGAGGAAGCTAGCTGAACACTGTGTGGATGCCAATAATACTTACTGCTTTGAGAACCCAAGGGCACTAGTTTTGCATCCAAAATATGGGTAGGTGAATGTTCATGTCGCTGTCTTTTTTTCATGTGTTTATTAAATAGTCTAAGGGTGCGCTCACATTATTATTTGGTCCTAAAGTTAGCCCATTTTAGACCTAGTTTTAGTCCTTGTTTCGTCCTGATCTAATCTAAGTTTACATCTTGTTTAGGTTTGGTTCATGTGCAAGTGTGAATCACGATAAAATGTTCAGAGCACCCTTTTTTACCCTTTTTAAAAAATAATAATAACTCAAAGGTACACTGTGTAACTCTTCTGGTGGAGGGTGGCTACCTGCTTGTTTCCATGGAGCAAGCACGGGATGCCACCAGCCGAAGATACAGATCAGATCTGTGGAAAAGGAAACACAATATTTATAAATGACCTGTAACTGAATAAATGCAAGATAGAGATTAGTTTAATGTGGAGCATTCCAGGTAACACAAAGATATCTCCATGGAGACAAGCTGGTGGTGGATTCCTCCCTTGAAAAGTTACATAGTGCACTTTAAACATCTCTTTTGTTGACATGCGCAATTTAATAATAATTGACAACATTTTTAGCAAACAGGAAGATAATGTGTGATTGCAATTGAATTATTTAAAGCTATGTTCTAAACATATGGATTACATGATTCTAATTGTATGACTTGCTGTGCTTTAGTGTTCAATTCCATCCAAACATCCTTATTATTATTATTTTTCTTTAGGTTTGTATACTGGACAGACTGGGGAGACAAAGCATTTATTGGTCGTGTTGGGATGGACGGAACCAACAAAACAGCCGTTATCACCACAAAGTTAGCATGGCCTAACGGTATCACTATTGACTATACTAACGACAAGCTCTACTGGTCTGACGCACATCTTAACTACATTGAGTAAGTTTATTCCTCTTCTGTTAACTGTCCATAAATCCCTTGCTAATTTCGATTCATTTCTTTCAGATTCTCAGATTTGGATGGTCGGCACAGGCACACGGTTTACAATGGGAATTTGCCACATCCCTTTGCTCTGACTGTGTTTGAGGACACTTTATACTGGACGGACTGGAACACACGAACCATAGAGAAGGGCAACAAATATGACGGGTCTGGACGTGAAGCATTAGTTAACACCACTCACAGGCCATTCGACATCCACGTGTGCCATCCTTACAGACAGCCTATTGGTACGTTTTCTTAGAGTCTTAATCCTAATGTAGACTAGGTTTGGTCCGGTTTCCTGTTCCGGTTTAGTCATGATCTAGTCTTGTCCAGGTTAAGGTTAAGGGACACTTTATTGTCCCTGTAGTGATATTAGTCATCTGGATTTGAGTTTTAAATACTGGTGAATTTCTTTAATTTAATAAAATATAGAATGGGTTCTGTTTTGAATTCCAGTCGCGAAAGTTTGCAGAATTCATTGTGTTTTCCTCAGTTTAAAATTCAAAATGACAAATTTACTCTCTAAATATTCAGTACAAAAGAGAGTTCAATCCCTCAAATTCAACAGTCTAAATTCAGAGTTAAGCTCGATATGAGTGAAAAATGTCAACAATGAATCAAGATACAAATATTTACTATGAATATTCCACTCTATATTTAGACTATTGAATTTGTGGGCTTGAACACTCTTTGCATTAAATATTGAAAAGGTACATTTGTAATTTAAACACAATGTAAATGTATAATGCAAAATTAAAAAAATGTAAAAAAGTGGGATAAAAAAAGTGAAAAATTGTTCATCACTTGAAAGTCAAAATATGATTAATATATGATTAAAATCTTTCCTATTCTGGGTTCAAGAGTAAATTTCGATGTGTGTACAATTGTGAACGCAGCTAAAACCATTCAGTTATTCAGTCTACATTTTCAAGTCAAACAATTGCTGCCCTGTGTCTGCCCCGTGATGGTGACTTGACCCTCTGACTTTCCTCTCGTAGTAAACAATCCCTGCTCCGTGAACAATGGCGGCTGTTCTCACCTGTGCTTGATCAGTCACGGAGGGCGAGAACACATCTGCGAATGCCCGGACCACTTCCTCAGTGTGCAGATCGGAGGTGTGACCCGCTGCCTCCCTGCGTGCTCCAGCACCCAGTACAGATGCAACGACAATGAACGGTTTGTCACCTGCTCTTAAATGCCTCTTTGCTTACAATGGCCATCATCTGTTATAGGAAATACATTAACATTGAAATACAATATTATTCCAGTTCACCCTGGCACAGTTTTGCTTTAGTTCTGTGATCTTGAAAACCCCTCAGTGATGTTGATTATTTATTAATCATGCTTTTGGACAATAATGTAAAATTGATTCTAAACCTTTCCCTCATCTCTCTGTAAAGTTAAATTAGAAATATTTAGGGAGAGGTTTGCGTTTCTGTTACTTAATTCTGAAATTTTAAATCTGAAAAATATGATTAGAAAATCTGGGGGGAAAAATTTGGAACATAATTCACAAACTAGTATTTTGATTCAACAATATGGTGAAGCAAAAAACAGTGAATAATAATAGTAATTTATAAACTATGACCAAATAAAGGCATGCTAAAATGTAAATAAGTAAAAATAGACATAGACCGGTATATAATACAAAAATGTACAGTATGAACAGAACGAATCTAGAAGTGCAAATAAATGATTGTATTGCTGAAGTATTGTTGGAGTGAGTTGTTCAAAGTGATTGGTGTTATGAAGTGTTCATGAGTCCAAGGACAGAGGGCATTTACTGAATCTAAGAATCAGGTTTAGGTAGGTTAAAGGTAGGTATCAATTAAAGGTAGGTTGTCAATTACCATTACTGTGAAAAACTATCATCAGAACTGTTATCAGAAGTGATCACTGTTTCCTTGCTCATGTGCGACCTTCGCTCCACAGGTGTATCCCCATCTGGTGGAAGTGTGATGGCCAGGCAGACTGTAGAGACAGTTCAGACGAGACCCCAACATGCCCCACTCACCACTGCAGGCTCGGACAGTTTCAGTGCAACGATGGGAACTGCACCAGCCCCCACTTCTTGTGCAACACTCACCTTGACTGCCCCGATGGCTCTGATGAAGACCCAGTGCTTTGTGGTAGGCTATGGCAGAAATACCTAATAACCTAAAATGTGCACAATGCTATGCAGATTTATGGTAAAGGTTGTCTTTCATTTAGCAACCCACCAGTGTGAAGCTCACCAATGGCAGTGTGCAAACAAGCGCTGCATCCCCGAGTCTTGGCAGTGTGATGGTGAGGATGACTGTGGAGATCAGTCTGATGAAGACCCAGCCCACTGCTCGACTAGGACCTGTCGACCAGGGCAGTTCAAGTGTCGCAACGGGCGCTGTGTCCCCCAGAACTGGAAGTGTGACGTGGACGACGACTGTGGGGACAACTCTGATGAACCACTGGAAGAGTGCAGTAAGTAAATACAAACTATACCTCCAGAAAGGCTTGCAGTCTAACAAAAGAGTTTGTCAAATATTGTGCATATTCCATCCTCATGTTGATCTTGATGAGAACTTATGCCTCCCTATGATTTACCATTTTACAGTGGGGCCAACATATCGCTGTGACAACCACACTGAGTTTGACTGCCAGACCAACTACCGCTGTGTGCCCCTCTGGGCTGTATGCAATGGCCACAATGACTGCAGAGACAACAGTGATGAGCAGGGATGTGGTGAGTTCGAAACCTTTCATTTGCTAAAAATTGTGCAGCCATCTCAAAAGTATACTTGCAGTATACTAACTCAGTGTGTTTGTTATATTGAGTTAACTGATAACATTTAAAAAAAAAAAAAAAATCCTGCAAGACTTAAACTTCACTTAGACTAGAGTGAGTGCTTTAAACATGAGTGAAGGGCAATTAGCTGCTCCTCAGCCTCCTGCGCACGTTGCACAGTAAGGTGGTGGGAGGTGCTGATGGAGATGTCTCACATCTCTCCCTCCCCCGACACTTGCCACTCCCTTCCTCTCTGCAGATTTATGATCTGCCACACGTATGGCTCTGCACATGTGTATGTGTGTGTGAGTGTTGTTGCTCTGTCCTTGCATGGGGGCAGGGTTCACACACGTCTCTTTGTACTTTGGTACGAACTAAACACACTCGCCGTGACCCTCCCATTTCTTATCAGAGGCCCTGCTCCATTAGTGCCATGCTGGAGCAGGAGGGGAGATCCGTGCTAATCTTCCCGTAAGAATGTAGCAGATGGGCCAGGTGGACTGGCTAACACAGCTCTATCGCTGACCCCCAGCACCGTGTGGTAGAGACAGCTCTCCTCCGCTCCTCTCCCGTCTGCGCTTCTCATCCATGAGCTCTTATCCTGTGCACTGAATAGTGCAGAAGAAGGAGGTCACCCATCTGTCTTAGGCATGCTGCTTCACTCCCTCTCTGATGATTACACTTTAATTAAAAAGCAAGATGCCTGACATTTTCATCATTATTGAAATATCCCTCCAATCCCCTTGGATTGTGATGTTTCCTTACCATTGAACGATGTTTGAATTCCTGCTTATACTAATGTGTATACTGCCGTTGAGCCTTTGGGCCTTTGGGCAAGGCATTTAACCATTCTTGGCTTACACACTAGTGTATCAAGTGCCTATCTGTGTGAATGTGTGACTTGTGAAAACACTTTTATTTACGCTGATACAAAGTTATTGCTGGCTTTATCTAGGCTGGTGCACCAGCCCCTTCTTCCTTCTGCGATGTAGGACCATCATATATAACATGTCATGGCTGACATTGAACCAATCACAGCTGTTTATCTGTCATTCAAATGCAGAACATATTTCCTTTCAAAACATTCCCAATATATCTTTTATATATATATTATATATACCGGTATATAACTTCTCTCACCACTGATAAACAGCATTTGTTTTCCACCTTTCAGTCTTGTCCATAACAATTATTGTGGTCAAAATAAGAATTTGGACTAAATAGGAGAATAGCAAAAGAGTCATGGTAAAGGTACACTTTATTGTCATATCATTATTATTATTATTATTATTATTACTCATTTTTGTCATTACTATCACTATCATTGTCACTATCGTTGTCCTGGATATACTTATTTAGTCCACAGTATAGTAAAAAAACACTCGGACATACGAGAGGTGGTTTCCATGGGACAGCATCTATGTCCCAAGTAGAGACACTCCCAAAATGTCTTCCTTTTAATTCACCTTGAAAAAAGTGAGGAAAGAAATTATACAGGGTGAGTTTATTGACTCAATTGATTAAAGGGGTGACAAGGTGACAAGGACAATCTAAAAAAAAATGCATACACCCACACACATGATATTAACTAACTATGAATATATTGCCCACCTCTACTGGGTCTCGGCTTGTTCAGGAACACTGTAGCTGGAAGATTTGACCTATTTTTACCATGCTTTACATACTGTACAGTACTTTGTTGGAAAGCCTCAAATGCTAAAATGTTTTTTTTGTCAGATGACCTGACCTGTGACCCCAGTGGAGACTTTAGCTGTGACAACCACCGCTGCATTCCCCTGAGGTGGAAATGCGATGGAGACGATGACTGTGGGGACAACTCTGATGAACGCAGCTGCTGTGAGTGGTTTTTAAAGTACCTGATCTGATTCCATTTTCTTTTGTAGACTGGATTTTAGTCATCTTCAACCTACAGCTAGAGGAGACATCATTTATTTGACACATCATTTATTTTACTGAATACATTAAACAGATTATTCACACATGTTGATATAATTTAAGTATATGTACTTTGTGGATATAATGTGGGATTTTAATGTGGACCTGTGTATTGTTCAAATAAAAAGGAGTGCTTATGGTGAAGGATAGACCTGCTATCATTTTATCAGATGTGGGGAGGTTTTGTAAGAGGCTCAACACTTTGGTGGACAGTGAGTGCCTTATCAGCTGCCAGAAACAGCCTGTCCTCAGTACGTCAGAGTCTAGGAGTGAGGGAGTCTGTCACCCTTTGCCCCCTTAGAATTTAAACAAGTCTGAGAACATGCCAGTTAAAAGGATCATTTAGTTTCTATTAAGGGAACGGCGAATGCTAAATCATGATGGAAGTTATGAGCTCATGATATTCACAGTGAGAGTGTGAGAGTTCAAAATATGTGATTTTATGTTGCAGCATTAAGGTTACTTATATGAAAAAGTTTTTCCAAACATCTGTCCACTGAAAAATATGAATAGCATCCTAAAGGTCAGGTATTAGTACTCAGTCGTGTTGTGTTTTTCTCAGCTCCGCGCACATGCACTGAGAGTGAGTTTCGCTGTGACAATCTTCGCTGCATTCCTGACCGTTGGGTCTGTGACCATGACAACGACTGTGAGGACAATTCAGATGAAAGGGACTGTGGTGAGTGAAACCTTTTTGTTCAGGCCTGAACAGTAACACAGGCAGCACAAAACAAACCGGCAATAAAGCCCAATGCATAGATCCTAGACTAAAGTCATTCATTTAGAATAATCTTCATAAATGACTTCTGTCCCAGTGCAAAAAACAAACTCAAAAATAATTCACTTAAAAAATAATGGCGCTTTGATCATAGTAATGTCACGTCAATTTCAAACTTGATGCCAATATTAACAGAAAAGCTCAATAGTTGAAAATTATTTTGATATCGCAGTGATTGTTGCATTAGACTCAACACAAACTGTTGGTTCTTTCTTAGTATTTTGGGGCCTAAGCAAACCAGAAAGGTCCAATATTGTCCTGTTGGATATTTTTTTTCAATACTGAAATCTGATTAAATTAACATCTATTTTTCATGTTAGTTTTAGTATCACATATTATCTGGGTATCAATACTTTTGACCACCCTACTTGTAATATAAATGTATCATGTGTTATTTGTGTTGCAGAGTTGCGCTCTTGTCATTCTGGATTTTTCCAGTGTGGCAGTGGACATTGCATTGCTGAACGATTCAAATGTGATGGAAATGCTGACTGCCTGGACTATACAGATGAAATGTCATGCCGTGAGTTGATTTTATTGATAAAGTTTTATGTTATGTCAGTGTCTGCTGCAGCACCACTGTCTATATTTGAATGGCATTATGTACCAGACGCGCTCGTTTGTCTAATAAAATAGAATGTAATTCAAATACTTGCGCTTAACACACACTTCTGTCTTTCAGCGACACGATATCCCAATGGCACATACTGTCCTCCGTTCCTGTTTGAGTGCAAAAACCACGTGTGCATCCAGCCTCAGTGGAAATGTGACGGCGACAATGACTGTGGGGACAGTTCAGATGAGGAGCTCCACTTGTGCTGTAAGAAAAAGCTTCAGTCACAAAATTTATACCAGGACCAAATCAAATATTACATACAGTTAATGTAATAACACAGCAGTCCATAAATACATATGTTTTAGAAAGAATACATTATCATTATCTTATCTATATATTGTTTTTATGATATGTTTATGTACTTTATACTGTGTAAATACTGATCCTGTCCGTATTTACTTTTTTCCTTCAGCAACTATCCTGTGTGAGACTCCTTTTCGTTTCCGATGTGACAATAACCGCTGCATCTACAGTCACGAGCTGTGCAACTCTGTGGATGACTGTGGTGATGGCTCTGATGAGAGACAAGAAAACTGTATGTGTTTATGACGGCAATCTTAAGACCACATGTAGTGACATGATGTAACACGGTGTCTTGTTTACATCTAGGCATGACGCCGACACATGGACCCTGCTCAGAAGAAGAGTACAAATGCAGTAATGGGCAGTGTATCCCTCTGCAGTACGCCTGTGATGAGTATGACGACTGTGGGGACCAGTCAGACGAGCTGGGCTGCCGTACGTGCACAAACACAGGCACATGAATAGTGGTTATATACTTTGTCTGTCAGCTGTTTGTCTGTTTTTAGACCAGGGCAGCGGACACACATGCAGCCACAACATCTGTGAGCACAACTGCACTGACCTAACAGAGGGAGGCTTCCTGTGTTCCTGCAGGCCAGGCTATACACCAAAGGAAACTGAAAAACACAACTGTGAAGGTAACAGACGTTTATACAATAATGAAGATAGTGGCTCCTCTCATTCATATCACATCACTAACTTATTGTGCTATAATCTTTGTCACAGATATAAATGAGTGTGAAGTCTATGGCACATGTCCACAGGAGTGTAAGAACACAAAAGGCAGTTATGAATGCTTCTGTGCTGAAGGATTTGAGTCGTTTGGTGAACCTCGCGGTACTGAATGTGCTGCCCAGGGTAAGGACTGACATTAACAACTGTCACACAGGGCTTCACTACATTTAAACTACAGATTAGTTATTTGACACTGATCACTTTATGATATTCACAGGAAACCCACCAGTGCTACTCTTGCCAGACAATGTTCGAATTCGCCGTTTCAACCTATCCAATGAGCAGTATTCAGACTATGTGGACAATGCAGAGCACATTCAAGCTTTGGACTATCTGTGGGACCCTGAAAGACAAGGCCTCAGTAAGTCTATCTACACAAAACCATGCAATATATAACAGAGTGTAACTAATGGACATTTTGTGGCTGTAGGTGTGGTTTACTGGACAGTGCTTGGACGTGGATCTCAGTTTGGCACTATCAAAAGGGCTTATATGACCACTTTCAACGACCACGGCAACAATCCTGTGAAAGAGGTTGATCTAAATCTCAGATACATTGCAAACCCTGACGGCATCGCCGTGGACTGGGTTGGCGGGTAAAAGACTCATTCAGCAGTTACTTCTCTACTGTAGTTTTAGATTATTTCTCATCATGTATTCATGTTATAGGCACATTTACTGGACAGATTCGGGGACCAATCGCATTGAAGTGGCCTTGCTGGACGGCCGATACCGTAAATGGTTGATCCACACAGATCTTGATCAGCCTGCTGCTATTGTTGTCAATCCATCTCTTGGGTATGTCTACTATTTCTATTTATTTATTCAACGTGGGGTAGTAAATGTTGGATTATTTCTTTGGGATAGCACGATGTATTGGACAGACAGGGGCAGACGTCCAAAAATCGAGTCTGCGTGGATGGATGGGCAGCACAGAGAGGTGCTTGTAGGTGAGGAGGACTTGGGCTGGCCCACTGGACTGGCTGTGGACTATACCAATGGAAACAGGCTCTACTGGTGTGACTCAAAAGAAAACATAATTGAATCCATGAAGCCCGATGGCACAGACAGAAGAATCGTCACATCTGGAGGTAAAAACATCAGCCCACTCAAGAAAAGTGTCCGTTGATATCAGACTACACTGTTTGGTTTTCTCTTTGCAGACATTGGGAACCCGTACAGTTTAGATGTTTTTGAAGGTCACGTGTACTGGACCACTAAAGAGAAAGGGGAAGTATGGCGGACTAACAAATTTGGGAATGGTCATAAAGTCAGGGTCCTAACCATCAACCCCTGGCTCACACAAGTCCGCATTTACCAGCAGCATCGGCACAACCTCACAGGTAATAACAATAGATCATATGTAATATATTGTCTTCATGACTGTTTCTGTTTTTTAATACACAACTGAGTGTTTGTATCAGTTCTTATGTTCATGATTTCCCCCTGTGTTCAGTGAGCAACCCATGTAAGAGTGTGTGCAGTCACCTGTGCCTTCTGCGTCCTGGAGGTTACACCTGCAGCTGCCCACAAGGCTCCTCTACGGTTCAGTTTGACTCGAATGTCTGCGATGCAGGTATTAATCACTGACTTGTTTCTCACTTTATGTGTCGCATCATATCCACTCTTGATATTTGCATGGCTGCTATTTTTTTTATTTCTGGTACTGTGCTGTGAGACATGTTGTTTTTTATTAAATTATATGTTTTATTTATGCTTGGCTTTCGCTCTTGCAGCCATTGAGGCCGCTGTCACAATGCCCCCTGCATGTAGATGTATGAATGGTGGAACCTGCTACTTTGATGAGGAGGTTCTTCCAAAGTGCAAGTGAGTCTGGCTGCAGTGGTCTTCATCACGAGAAGTCATTCCCTGTCTTTTGTTTCTCCCTTTGGATTTACTCTTTACTGTGTGTACATTTTGAGAAGAGGTTATGGTGTATGTTTTGCAGATGTCCTTATGGGTATCTGGGCAGTTATTGTGAAATGGGGAAAGTGAAAAGTGCTCCTGCTGGGACAGGTATGTTCATTTTAATTATTTCACATGACACTTTTACGATACGGGTGCAATTAGTGCAACAAACTGAGCAGTATGGAGGGTGTATCAAACATTGTTTTATATAAAGAGCTTTTTGAACTGCAACACTAAACGTTACCTCCAAACGCTTTTAACTTACAGGGCAAAAGCCACAATAGTGGAAATATTGTTTTGTGTTTTGGATAAATAAATAAATACATATCTGTTCATATTTGATCTAAATATAGTCACTTTTATTATATTATTTATTTATTATTATTACTTTTGTGTCTTTGCAGCAGTGGCAGTTTTGCTCGCAGTCATTATCATCATCATTACTGGAGCTCTGGCTGTTGGGGTTTTCCTCAACTACAAACGGACTGGATCGTTTATCCCTTCAATGCCAAAGTTACCTAGGTATTTTACAAAATCCATAGTAATTATTGACACACTACATAAAAACTTAATTAATGAATTACTGTCTCTACTGTTTTTGTTCCAAAATGCAGCCTTAGCAGTCTGGTGAAATCTGGGGACACGGGGAATGGAGTAACCTTTCGTTCAGGTGAAAATGTGGACCTTGGGCCGACACATATTAGCGTGTCATTTATTGACACAGCCATGCAGATGGTGAGTTCAAGATTTGACCATTAATGACTTCATTAGTAACTTAGAATGTAACATCAGCAATTCAATTCCAAAAACAAGAGTTAGTCTCACTACTTATTAACAAATGTCAACTGCTCAGTCAGCAACTAGAGGCAAAACACATTTGTAATAGTGTGTTTTAAGCTGAGACGGTTGATTTGTAAAACATTACTAATTTTGCACAGGATGATAATTTTGCACTGGAAGCTGGGAGGCAGCCAATGACCTTTGAGAATCCTTTATACGCCAATGCAGCAGGGGTTTCTGGAGACCCTGCTGTTATTCATGCAACACAAGTAATATTCTTTTTATTGTTTCTGTAAAATAGTATTATTCAAATTAATATTATCCAAAATCTCTTCCAAACAGGTCACAGTCAATGTGAGCAGTGATCCATTGGCAAACAACTTTGTTAATCCAGTGTATCACAGTGAGCGAGCTGTGGCCGTGGAGAATCCTGCTGAAAGCTCAACATCTGAAAAGGTACTGTTGAACTGTTGAATAAGTGTGAGGCAGTTTATCCAAAGGACATCTCTGGTCTCATGTGGTTATTCTTGATTATAGGAGTCAAAGTGGAGCCAATTCAAAAGAAAATTGAGGCCAGGAACCACATTTGAAAACCCTTCATATTCAGAGGTGGATTACAGATTTGTGGATATAGATATTTGTTTGATACTTTATCTTTCATCTGTTAATATATTTATTTGTCTGTATTGTAGATGAAGGATGACAAGCCTGTTGGGAGCAGCGGCGACTCCTCGGAACCATCTCCGTTTGCACCTCCAGCCAAATTGCAGAAGAAGGAACGTCCCATGGCCTTCTCTCCCACTGAGGACACTTTCAAAGACACAGCCACTCTGGTCAAAGAGGACAGCGACGTATAACACTTGTTCAACCACGGGAACAAATAAACACACTTTGCACAGAATTTATTTTTTTATGCAGCCTGTGTACAAAACTCAAATTGTTGTTGGAGAGAAACATGTTTCTATAAATGAAGAGGTTTCTTTTATGACTCTGCCTTCTGATGTATCTAATGCCAATTCTTGTTTTATGTTTGTGTCCTTTATGCTGATGAACTTGTTGTATATCTTTGCACTGATGCTGCTGATAGATTTGTTAATATGTTGTATACTTGTAAATTTGAAGATGTAAGTTTGATGTCCTGTTTCATATAGATTTATATGAATAGTTCTACTGAACAATGTACAGTACTTAAGATGAATATAAGTTGCCATGAAGAAAAGTAGACACATCTATATATATATATATATCTATATCTATATATCTATATATATATATATATATATATATATATATATATATATATATATCTATATATATATATATATATGTATATATATATGTACATACATATATACATACATATACATATATATACATACATACACACATATATTTACCTCCTATCAGGGCTTCCAAAAAAATTATCACTTAATTGTTCATATTCACATTTACTCTGGCCAAAAATACTTGAATATGTTTTGAATAAAAAACAAATTTGCTGTTTAAAAATACATTGTTTAAGAATGGGTTCATTTTAGATGTTTTTCCACAATTATTGTTTTATATCTGAATGAGGGCAACTCTGTGATCATCCCACAATTATTCATGTTGAAATTGAAATTTGCTGCTGCTGAAACTGAATGAATAAATTTCTTATTTTGTAAACTGTTCTGAACTTCTTTACACACCATTACATGGTTAGTAGATTATTAGTAGATCATATTTGTAAAATGTCAACATTATATATGGGTTGAATAAACATAAAGGGTGGTAATTATGTACTAAATACAACATATAGAACTTTTTCAAGTTATAATAACTTTTACTTTAAATGTTCTCATATAATCAAACAAAATGTATTTGTTTTTTTTATCACAGTGATATTGAGTCCACTTAAGAAATGTATTTGCTTCCATTTTCACATATTCATGTACTTTTGGGCATAGGAAGAAGCACATTAACAACAAAATCAGACACAAAAGATGGGAGGTAGGACAGAGGAATCCAGAAGAACTTGGCATCCCAGCCTGCTCCATATCTGGTCCGAGGGTAGTACGCAGTCAGGGCGTGCTCCATGCAGTCAGTCACTTTGGAGAGGTCCGAACTGCACAAGATCCCCAGAGAAAAGTTCTGGGCTTTTACATCTGATAATGGAGGACAAAATCATTCAATAAATGTAATTTCAATAACTATAATGAACTTAAATATTAAGTCAGGTAAAGTACATCATAGACCTAGGTTTTGCTTACATTCTTGCATGTAAGCTGTCCCATACGAGTCCTTGACATCTTGTGGCAGATCAGTCCATAACCTTTTTAGGTCCCCTTCAATAGCCTTGGAATCGGTCACAGCGGTTTTGAAAAATCCTGGCTCAATAATGCTTACTTTGATGCCAAAATGTTGCATATCTCTCCTGAAATAGTACACACTTAATATTTCCTAATTATGTAATGTCACCTAAGTTTAAAAGTCATAGTTTAGTTACCTGAGGCTGTCGGAAAAGGCCTCCACACCATACTTGGAGAGACAGTATCCTCCTCCTGTGAGAGACAGTCGACCAAAGATGCTTGCCACGTTGACCACTCTGCCCTTAGCCTTTTTTAGGAGTGGCAGAAATTGGAGAGTTACATCAATGAGACCCAAAAGATTCACATCCAAAATTTTGGTGAAATCCTCAGGCTTCATCCACTCTACTGGACCAATGGGAATGGAAATGCCAGCGTTATTGACAAGACCCCACAGGCCTGTGTGCAGAATAAAGCACAGCACGTGGATCTATTAAAATAACACATAAATACATTATAGGGAAAAATAGCCCTACTTTGATATTCAGTATCCACTGCATGGGAAACCTTTAGGTTACTGCACCACCTTCTGGTCAGGTAAGATAAGATATTCCTTTATTGTCCCACATGGGGAAATTTCATTGGTGCAACGCAGGTAGATACAGAGGTAGATACAGAAGAACAGATCACTTATAGGAAGTCTGAAAAACACTTTCAGTAGAAGATCTCCTATAAATAAATAAAAACTCCCATAGACAAATAAATAAATAAATACCATTGCATGTGATCCCGACAGTAATTGCACATGAATATGTGTCACGACAGCACATAGATTGCACATGAATTTCACAGTAATTGCACATGAATTGCACATGAATTTCACAGTAATTGCACATGAATTGCACATGAATTGCACATGAATTTCACAGTAATTGCACATGAATTGCACATATGACAGAATTGCACATCAGTATTAGGTTAGGTCAGTATTGCGACGGGATAACGTGACGATCTCCGGGTAAGACGACTGTTCTCCGCAGTTTCATGAGTTCCTCCTTTGTGGAAACGCGGTACGGCGCAGGCCGGGGGGCGGGGCCGGAGCCGGGGGGCGGGGCCGGAGCCGGGGGGCGGGGCCGGAGCCGGGGGGCGGGGCCGGAGCCGGGGGACTCAGAGGCAAGACACATCGCAACGACACGACGAAAACACTCAATCCAGCCGAATAAAGTCAAAACAAGTTAATTTAAAGCGATTCCAGTGCGTGTCCCGATCGTTCGTGAAGTTCCTCTTTCATATAAACGTGTATATAAACGTGTATATAAACGTGTACCGACGTCACGCCGTACTTTAGCGCGGCCGGAGGGCGCGGGGGGGGGGGGGGGCTGGTGGGCTCGCTCGGAGCTAGCTCACGTCACAACAACACAACGAACGCAACGAAAAACGCTCAAATCCAGCCGAAAAAAGTCAAAAACAGTTGAATTAAAACCCTATCGTACAGTAAAATAGAAAAAATATACTAACTATATTTACAAAATATAGGAGATAAAGCACAATAAGTGTGAGAAAGAAGAGAGAGCGTTTACACCGGGCTGCCAGCTGTACCAGCGCCTTATGACGTATCAATGTACTGCTGTCGCTTACTTACATTTTCTAGTTACCTTTGCATCTTGTGTTGAATGTTACTGGACATACATTTATATGCAGCCAATGTAAGACAAACATGATCTTTAATTACTTGCTTGAATTAAATGTTAGAATAGGCTGTAAAAGCTATAGGTTGGTTTGCAACTGGATCCCACAGTCAGGCCAGTTCAGAGCAATGTACAACTGACGCCTCTCCAAGTGTAATGTAAAATGTGCTCTGGGGTTAAATTATTTATTATAGCTCTGACTTCTGGAAGCACCACAGATTTATGCAAGGAAAATGTGCTATCTCCTTTTACTGTCAAAATAAGAAAGCGTGTTAATCCCACATGACACAAAACAAATTCCAACATGTAAATTTCAGTCTCTGGGAACTGAACATTTCTGTAATAAATGAGGTATGCTCTTGAATCAGTAGGAGGAGGATGTGTTGGTGATGGGGTGGTCCAGGTTTGGCCTTTATCTTAACGGTGCTTCACTCGGACTGGCACCCTATCGGAGCGTGTGCCCCCCCTGCTGTCCCGCTCTCTCCTCCCCGCCTGCCTCACCTCTCTGTCCGACCTCTGCTCTCACAAACTCCGCCGCCTTCTTGATACTCGCGCTGTCTGCGACGTTCAGCAGCACCGTCCGGAGTCTGGAGGAGGCAGAGGCCGACAGGTTCGCCGCACCCTTCTCCGTGAGGCAGCCGGCGATGACAGGGATGCCCTTCGCGTCCAGCTGCAGGGCCAGAAGGTTCCCAAAGCCACTGTCGCAGCCCGTGACCAGCACATGCCTCCGGGGCAGCAGGTCCACTCTGAAGGAGTCTCGGATGGAGCGCAGGAAAAGGAATGCGGTGGTGAGGAGAGCAAGAGAGGAAAGCAGCAGATGAGACTGGAAAACCTGAATGAAAGTGTTAATTCATTGAGAGAATGGTACAAACAAGTTGTGTTGCCATGTCCCAACACTTACACACACATTGTCCGTTAAGATGTATTTTTGTCAGTGGTATATTAATAACTGGAACACTTTTTGGCAGCATGAGATGGGGTGAAGTGTGGGGAGAGACATTCAAGCAAATCAAGTTGGCCAAATAGACTTTTTCCTTTTTCTTCAGCACTCTACGGGCTGTTGTAAAACAGTAAAACACCAATATACCGTGATACTAATTTCACAATATGTCGATATCCTTGACTGCTGTATTGATATATCACCAGTAATTTTTGGTATATTTTGCTTATTTAGCAAAAGGAAACATATTCATATGTTTAAATGTATTTGATTCTTAAAAAATAGTGATATGGCGGAATATCTTGTGCATTATATTGATTATTGCATGCAAAATTGTGATCTTATTGTGAGCCATGTATTGTGCCCATATTGACTCATGGCCTCAGATTCCCAGCCCAATACTCTGTACAGACTAAATCTGTATACAACACCTTGAATGGACTCTAGTGACCGGTCATAAAGTCCACTCTTCCACTCTTATCTTTGTCTGATATTGTTAAGCACAGTCTGTATCTGCTATGATTAGCAGATACAGACTGTGCTCACAATGTAAATAAATAAAATGTAAATAGCATTGACAAATGTTCAAATCAGAAAATTCATCATACACTTAATACAACTGACTGATCTGATTATAGCCCACCACCAGAAACGTTACATAGTGTCCCTTAAATTATAACCAAGAAGCTGGAAAATGTAATCTGTTAAACAAAACACACAAAAAACACTCACCTCTAACAAATCCATTGAAAAAGATCTGGTGAACAATGGTCAGAATAGTTATGGCCTTTTGTAATAGTTATGGCCTTTTGCACCCAGCAGGTGGCATCATAGCACACGAAAGAACAACTACAAAGCAACAGTTTGCCTCTTTCTATACATTTGTAGGAACTTATACATTACTTAAAAAAGAAGACATTTTTCACTTACTTTTGAAATATCTCCGATTTGCATGCAGTGTGTAAAAATGTGCTGTTCGGTCTTTGTGGAGCCAGAAGAGTTCTTCGGTTTGTCTGGTGCAAAGGTCCACCAGAGTAAAGTTGTGTAATTGACTACACAAGACTTCACGGTCTCTGATAAGTGCTTTAGCAGTTTTCCTTATTTCCTCTTGGAGTAAGAATGAGGCGAGTAAATAAATAATAAATAAATGATATCAGGAAACAGTAAACAAGTTAGCTATAATGGTTATGACATGGCCTAAAAACTTGATCAAAGCACAACAATAAGTATTGTATTCAGAAGATATTTTGCACTGTAAAGGATTCTTTTACAAACGAACAGTGATATACCGAAAGTGATATACGATTACCAGTTCACAGTAGTATCGCGTCTTTAGAAAACTACTGGTGTTGGTCATATTGTTTAGTTTATTGAGATAAATTAGCTCCTGCCATACCAGTTGCTATTCTTCCTGGGGCCTCCTCAAATTCATTACATTTCTATATACACCCCACCTCCCCTACACACACACCCACACGCACGAAATTGTGAATTATAATTGTTCATGTTTTATTGTGCCGATTGAATTTTGAGCTTGATGGCGTTTTGGAGGAACCACCAGTCTGTCAGGAAGGTGGGCATGTAGGACAGAGGCAGCCACACCAGCTTGGCATCATATCCTGGAGAGTAGCGCTGTCGAGGATAGACGGCTGAGATGGCATGCTCCATACAATCAACCACTTTCATCAGGTCTGAGTCAGTGAGCTGGGAAAATCGACGCTTGATCTCTGCAACCACTGTACAAAAACATTTCACTTAAAAACTTACATGATGCCAACAAGCCACGCACAACAGATTGTAACAGATTAACAATAAGTCATTTTTTATGGCAAACAAGCGCAGCTCTGTAATTATGGACGCTGCCAGAGTTTCCTGTGTAAATAAAGGCTTTTGCATGACTTACTATTATCATAGTAATCGATTCCATAGTCGTCCTTCACATCTTGTGGCAGTTTGTCCCAACGCTTCTTTAAGTCATCTCGGAGCATATCTGGGTTAGTCACATTAGTTTGGAAAAATCCTGGTTCAAGGCAACACACTTTGACCCCGAATGGTGCCATGTTTATTCTATAAGACAAAATGAATTAGTCTGTAGATTTGTAAACAATGTACATTATGTCCTCCCATAACATCAAATTAGCTTCATGTAATCCGTGTCCTCACCTCAGACCGTCGTTGAAAGCCTCCACACCGTACTTGGAGACACAGTAGGGCCCTCCAAATGGACTGACGCGCCCAAAAACACTGGCCACGTTCACCACTCGTCCTTTGGCCTTCTTTATGAAAGGCAGGACGCTCAGAGTGACACGAATGACCCCATCCAGGTTAACAGCCAGCATGCCCCTGTAGTCCTCTATGTCGAGCCAGTCAGTGGGTGCAGATGGGAGAGAGACACCCGCATTGTTCACCACAGCCCACAGTCCTGTAAGAAATCAGAAAACCCACAATGCAGAATATTCTGTGGTTTGTTCAGTGTTTTGGGGTCATCCGTTTTTTGTCTGACAATGTGTTATTAGCAACTTTACAACACGCTTAGTTAAATAAAAACACATCGATCTGCCTGAGGAGTGGGTCCAGCTCGCCTCCGACGGTCCCTCATCTGCCTGAAGAGTGGGTCCAGCTCGACTCCGACGGTCCCTCATCTGCCTGAAGAGTGGGTCCAGCTCGACTCCGACGGTCCCTCTTCTGCCTGAAGAGTGGGTCCAGTTCGCCTCAGTCGGTCCCTCATCTGCCTGAAGAGTGGGTCCAGCTCCAGTCTCCTCGTGTCCGTCTGTCCGTCTGTGAGAGTCGGATCTCTCCTTCACTGGAACTCCTCCAGGTTTCTACGCTTTTTTCCCAAAGAGGTTTTTTTGTAGTTTTTCCTGGCCGAGAAGGAGAGTCTAAGGACAGAGGACCCTGGGACATCGTCCCTCGCCACCACAGACATTGTCTGACTTCATCGCCACCACAGACATTGTTGATTCATTTCTCCCTGTGGCCCTCAGAGGCAACTGTTGTTGTGATTTTGGGCCTTACAAAAATAAATTGATTTGAAATTGATTTGAAAATGTTGTTCAAAAAACAAAAAATGGACACTCTTTTACATAGAATCTATTTCATACAATGCAAAGTGTTGGACTTCCTGCAGGGATGGTTACAATGTGACCCGCCTAACTCACCCAACCTGTTTGCTCAGTACGACTGTGCTCGACAAACGAAATACATTCTTGGACGTCAAATCATAAGACATGCCCTGTGCATCGGTTAACCAACCAAAAAAGGCAGGATATGGTGTTGGTAAAAGCTCTCATAATTATTAGGATTGTGCCCAAAAACTACTCTGTATAGGAGAAGTAACTAGTAAACAGCATTTTTTCCTCTCTTTTAAAGATTTTGTGCTTGTAGGCTCCATTGACAGGAAAATAGTGTGAAATGGGGGATGAGAGAGAAGGGAGGACATGCAGTAACTAGAGTCAGGAATCTAACTCATGACATTGCAGCCCGGCATATGTGCTATTCCTTGACCACTCGACCACCGGGCAGCACAAAAATGGCATTTTAAAGTGAAAAATAAGCTAAAACTAATGTGCATGGCCCATTCTGACTTTCTAGAAAGAACATTTCAAGCCCTTAAGATATGGAAGGAAAGAACGGTGGAGAGCGAGGCCTGTGAAAGGATGGAGGGGAGGGTACGTGGTGGACGCTTGGATTTGGAGCAGCTCTGGGACAGGTTTTGTTTGTTCACGTGTTATGTCTTCATCTATTTAAGTCTTGTGTAGAGTATTTTTTTTACGATCCTAAATATATATTAAGATATATTAACAATACTATATTCAGCCTACCCTTGTTTCCCACCAGACTCTTGATCTTGTCTGCTGCCTTGGCGACACTTGCTGTGTCAGTGACATCCAGGTGGAACGTGGTCAGCCGGTCAGACGTGGCCTTCTTCAGCTCATCCTCTCCCTTCTCTGTGTAACAACCAGCAATAACGCAGTATCCCAGTTTATCCAGGTGACGAGCGAGGCAGTTCCCAAAGCCACTGTCGCAGCCTGTCACGTACACATATTTGTCTTCTTTATGGGGCACTCTTTTCAGCTCCTTCAGCCAGCGGTAGATCAGAAAAAGGACCACCAGTCCAACCATGTACAGGAACATCTAGAAACATAAAAACATCACAATCTGCTCAGTGGAGTCGCTAAAACTTTACTTCCACCAGAAATATGTATCACTTGCGTCATATCCTCAGCTGCAAAGACACATGTCTCTATGAGTCATAAGTTTATTTAATACATTAATTATTGAGAAACACTAGTTACACGACGTATAAAGAAATTTAATGTGGTATTTTTACACCACTTCTTTCTTTACACTGAATGGGTAAAGTACGGGTCACGTCACAGGCTCTTCTTTTCTGTTTTTGAGTGCAAACAAAACAAATTCAACATGTGATCCTTTCACAGAGTCCACATTCTTATTCAAATACACTCCCACACATCTCAAGTATTTAAATAAACATAAGGAGTATACATGACCTATCAGATTAGTTTTGCACAATTAAAACCGTCCATAAAATACATATTACAATATATTGGTAAATTATTCATGACAGTGTACAGTTATACATTTACATATTACACACGCATTTCCGCAGCATGTGGTGTTGCATGTCATAGAACAAACAAAATGCTACAGTATATCAGACTTATTTTAAGGGGGAGAATGTTTAATTGTTAATGCTGACAAGTTTGATTGTTCCAAAGCCACTTTTTTATTATTTTGATTATAATAACCAAGTATAAAATGTAAAAACATGTGCATTTTAGCGAAAAAAAAAGAACAATTGTGTCGTTAGAAAAGTTCTGGGATTTTATTTTATTTTTTAACTGTAGTCTACATTGAGGCACAGGATTAGATATGGTGTTTATGTCTCCTCTCCCTTTGGTGGAGGGTTCCTCTTCTGTTGGCCTCCATAGAGACCTCAATGTGGAATGTATGACCTAAAACTTAATTATGTATTGGCAAATTGATGATCATGATGATAATAATAATAATAATAATAATAATTGCAACTGTGGATTTGGAGATGCTAAAGTAGTATATAGAGTATATGGTGTATACCAGTTCCAGGGCTGTATTTGAGCTCTTTATTAAATATTTAAAAGAAAATCAAATCAATTAAATGAATGAAAAGTCATGAATTCATTAATTTCTTTACCGCTTGTTCCCATTAGGGGTCACGGATGACTGGAGCCTATCCCAGTGACTTTGGGCCTTAGGCAGGGTACACCCTGGGCAGGGGCCAGCTCATTGCAGTGGAGAAGATGCTGGTGTTAATGAAAAGTCAGTTTTGGTGGAATTGGGCTCAATAATCAAGCTTTGTTTTGTAATTATGTATGATTGCATTGTCCCTGTCAAATAACATTTTTTAAAAAACAAGACAAAAAGTTGTAGTTAAACAGCTTTGTCGCCATCTACAGGACAATAACTTATTTAAAGTTTTCCAGTCAGGGTTGAGCCCACCACAGCACTGAAACTGCACTCGTTAAAGTCACAAATGATTTGTTATTAGCTGCTGCTGATGGACTTGTCTCAGTCCTGGTCCTGTTGGATCTCAGAGCAGCGTTTGACACCATTGACCACAACATTATGCTACAGAGGTTCGAATGTGATGTAGGTGTTGGAGGAACAGCCCTCAGCTAGTTTAAATCCTATTCATCTGATAGGTACCAATTTGTTGATGTAAACCAGAGCTCCTCCCCTTGTTCAAAAGTAACTTACGGTGTGCCACAGGGATCAGTACTCGGTCCAATTCTGTTTACTCTTTACATGCTGCCGTTAGGCAACATTATCAGAAAGCATGGCATTAACTTCCACTGCTATGCAGATGACACTCAGCTGTATTTATCAATGAAACCTGATCAGAGCGATCAAGTAGACAGACTTAGTGCTTGTGTGAAGGATTTAAAAACCTGGATGACACTTAACCATCTGCTTCTTAACCCTGAAAAAACTAAACTCATTGTGCTGGTCCTAAACATGTATGAGACGCTTTATCTGAGCAGATAGTCACACTGGACAATGTCAGTGAAGCCTCCAGTTCTACTGTAAGAAACCTCAGAATCTTATTTGACCAGGAGCTCTCATTTAAAGCTCATATAAATCAAGCCTGTAAAACAGCCTATTTCAATTTGTGCAACAAAGCCAAAATCAGAAGAATCCTTCCTAAAAGCGATGCTGAAAAATATATCCATGCATTTGTAACGTCTAGATTAGACTAATGTAACTCCTGCTCGCAGCATGTCCTAAAAGCTCAGTAAAAAGCTTTCAACTGGTTCAAAATGCGGCAGCACGATTACTAACAGGAACTGTTAAAGATGCTGACACAGTCTCTTCATTTAAGACCAGGCTTAAAACGTTCCTCTTTGAAATCGCTTATGGTCAGACCAGTTAGGACCAGAAATATAAAGCTACAGTTTCAGCTACGCTGCCCTAGGAGCAACTATGCTGGGGGAAGTATGACAGCCTGAGCACTATCCTCTTCTTCTGACTACTTATTCTATCAAACAATATTTAATATTCAATTCCACTTGCACACTGTTCATTGCCTTTTCTTTATCTCACTCCGAGGACCTGTGGACCCAGATGCTCCTTTCCTGGTGAAGCAATCTCTACCCCATATGAACGGCCCTTCATCTGCCTGGAAGAGCTGGTTCTCCTCCTGAAGAGCTGGTTCTCCTCCTGAAGAGCTGGTTCTCCTCCTGAAGAGCTGGTTCTCCTCCTGAAGAGCTGGTTCTCCTCCTGAAGAGCTGGTTCTCCTCCTGAAGAACTGGTTTTCCTCCGGAGTGGCTCCAGCTCCACTGTTTCCCTTGCGTACCTCTGTCCGTCTGTGAGAGTCAGATCTCTCCTTCACTCTGGAACTCCTCTAGGTTTCTACTTTTTCCCAAGGAGGTTTTCTGTAGTTTTTCCTGGCCGTGAGAAGGAGGGTCTAAGGACAGAGGACTCTGGAACATCGTCCCTCGCCAACACAGACATTGCCAAATTTGTTTTTCACTGTGGCCCTCAGAGGCAACCGTTGTTGTGATTTTGGGCATTACAAAAACAAATTGAATTGAATTGATAAAGTACTTAAATAAATACAATTAACCCTAATTTTGTTTTATTTTTAGCTTGAAATTATTACATACATCAATTTAGTTTTGCTGTGGGGTCCTGAGTCGGTTAAAAGGTTAGTTTGTTTATGCCATTTGGAACATTCAAGGCAAAGCTTTAACATCTCTATGGAGACAAGCAATTGGTGCACAATCTTATTCATCAGGTAACACAGTGCAGCTTTAATTTGGCTACCAAGGTGCAAGTAACTATAAAGTATGCTTTTTTAAAAGTTGCACATGGCTGAGCGTGATGAAAACAGAGGTCGTCCCAGGCTCCTACAAACTAGCAGCATTTCCCAACGCGTTAAATAATATGCAACATGACAAACTTTGATCTGATGCAATAATATTTGTATTTCCCACCTTTGAAGACGGTGCGTCGATGCTACAAGTTCCTCACACTAAATGTGTCAGCGCCCCGGCTCCTCTGAAGGACAGTCTGTGCTCTGCTGGTCAGGCCAAACTCCACTAAAGGCTGCTGTTTGCTTCTCCCTCAACTCTCCGCAGACCAAATGAGAACTCTCACGACAGCCAAGCCGAGAGTGTTGAGGAGCCGCACGCAGGGGTTACATGTCCGCGGACATTTGTTTCCTCTTCTCACTACGATTTAGGAGCGCCCTCTGCTGGATGGATTATCACATGACATTAACACATTTGGGCTTGAGCTATAAACCAAGAGGTGCTCTTACATGAACTTTTTATGCTACTAAGTTTAATTTCCTCACACTTTCTGCTGTGCAAAGCCACAGCTGCCCAGGGGCCACTGTCACAGATGCACTGTGCGCTCAGACTGCCACGATGAGCCAAAGCTGGTTTTATGAGGGGTTACAAAGGGAGGTGGACATCATTTTGTGGGAAAGCATTAGCAAAATCCTGAGATCAAATGAGCGAAATCATTGTTGAAAAATGTATTTTTTAAATAAATGTGCCGCCTGCGCACTGCATTGGCACGAGGACTGGAGGCTCAGGCCAGAGCTTTATCAAGTTGACTTATATCTGGAATGTTGTATAATCAATACATCTAATTTATTGCTTGTTTACTTTTGTATGTGAAACATAATTAACATGAGATAAAAAATAAAAAGATATCTGTCATTGTCACGCTTTGGTGAATGGCACATTTGGTTTCATCGGGTCACTACAATGTGCGTAATCTTCAATGCACGCCTAAAGTCATATTTGCCAACTTTGAATGAGAAATAGTCATTTGTGTTTGCCTGTTTCAATGGCCTATTCGATAATGATCTGTTATTTCTCTGTTGTAGCCCTGTGCTCATCCATGCTCAGTCTACATCACGATCAACACATGGATCTATGATATCATTTACACTTCAGGTGAACCGCTGTAGCGTCTCCTGCTGATTGACTCAAACGCACCAGATCCATGGAGTACGTGACCGTCCGGCGCGTGAACAGGGCACGGCCAATGGGCTGGTCCAACTCCCACGCGCTCGTTACGCACAGACCTGACGCCGGCGGGGGGCGGGGGGGCCGGGATGGGAGGGGGTCCTCGTGGAGCGCGGTCCTGGATTCCTCCTTATATGTCCTTATATGTCCGTGGGAGGAGCCAGGCCGGGGGGAAGTGTCTTTACTCGATTAAGTCGCAACACAACAAGAAGCTGCAAACGAGGAAGTAACTAAAGGACCAAAGCAAAGACACTTATACGAGACGATAAGCGTTTCATGCGTTTGTGCTGCTGTTGTTGTCCTTGTTGTTGCTGAACATGGCGAAAGTGAAGAGGCAGACCTCAGTGGACCTGGAGAAGCTGAAGATGAGCGGGGCTGGGCGAGCCATGGCGGTGCTGACCAGCGGCGGAGATGCACAAGGTTTGCACAGTTTTGACATCACATTTTTGACATCACATTCTGCCTTCGTGTGTGTCAGTGCTGTAATTATGCAGAGCAAAGCAGGATCTGTGCTGTAATCATGCTGATCATAGCAGGATCTGCGGTGTTGGCTACGTGCAGTTGGTTCGTCACATATTTATAGCGCATGGTCAACACTGGGGGAGCTATAGCTATATATAACCTATTATTGATTAATAGGCTTAACAATTCGTGGCTTTGAGTTTCATGTGTGTACGAGAAGATTTAGAATTGAGTTACACCATCAGAAAGGTCATGGTAACCAGAGTGTAATACTTTTAGAATTAGCAAATCATCCCCCAAAAAACAAGGGAGATATTCAGGTTTTAAGAGTGTCATATTGAGGCAAAAGTGTCCACACATTTCTGCCATAAAGCTGTGACCTCTACTGGCCAGTGGTCAGTGCTGCTATGGGAGCAGCACCTGTGTGTGTACAACCACCACGTCATGCATCTAACCACATCATATTATTTTCTGATAGCGGGTGGTAGATGCCTTGACTAGACATGCAATATTGCTTAACACATTGTTCGCCTTTAATTTAATATATTTTTTTAAATATTTACACGGACAAAAAGCAACCATAAGCACTTTACATTGCTGTGGAAAGCATAGAACTTAAACATGGGCTATTGTTCCTGACAATAAGATATTCTACGTTGATAACATTGCTTTTATCACCAGCAGCTGTCAAGCCCAGCAGACGTAAATCCATGAACTTTATCAAACAGGACTAAAGGGTCAGAGACTGTCTGACCCACATTCATTCATGCAATGGCAATTTTTGCCACATAGTAAATGATCAAACAAAATGTTTTGAAAAGTGTTTATCAACATAATGTAGCAGTGCAGTTTACACTATGCTTGTAATAGTTCTGTATTTGTTATGGTGTTAACAGGAATGAATGCTGCTGTGCGGGCTGTCACCAGAATGGGAATCTATGTTGGGGCCAAGGTTTTTCTAATTCATGAGGTAAGCAGGTTTTCATGCTGCTGTATGGCTCTTGTTGTGTAAACTGCCTTATTATGACTACACACAGATGTGTTACTGGTTGACAGGGGTACCAGGGCCTGGTGGATGGAGGGGATAACATCAAACTGGCTCACTGGCACAGTGTGACCAATATCATCCAACTTGTAAGTAGACCTCACTGCTGATAGTTCTACTTAATCTATGTCTTATTGAGTACATCATTTATCACGTTTGTTCATTGAAATTCTTATGACATTCTTTTCTGTCTCACTTTGATCTTGTTAATCTTCTTAAAAGTGAATTATATCTGGTAAGGGGTCTTGAGCTTGTTACTGTTGTTTAACACCAGCTTTTGCATGCTGCGACTCGCAAGCCTACCATAAACAAGTGCTGTTGTTTTTTTTATCTTGCTTTGTCCAATGCACACAGCTCTAAGTCTTAATTGTTGGATATCACTTTATCCAGACTTAGCCGGTTGATGATGAACAAGAATACCATTGTAAGGTACTAAAAAAGATTCTGCTTTAGGACTTAAGACAATATTATTGACCAACCAGTTCATAGCTGTTGGTTCTATTATGGCTGTCTGCATTTTGGACATTAATTAAAATGAGAAGAAAATAAATAAATCATAGTAAGCTATCATATCATGCGTTTGAATGGTAAATAACATGGGTCTAGATAAACCAGTGAGTAACTTTGCATCATAAAGATCAGATTTGGTTGTAGCTTGTTCATGTTCACCAAATCTGATCCAATTTCAGTCATTTTTTCTGGCTTGTGTGAAGTGTGAATATAGAATAGTGCAAGAGCTTGGGTGCGCCCCAAAATCTACTCATTCGAAAGATTAAACAATAATTCTCTAAATGTACTGTACATTTCTGTTGCTTATGAGTATGTGTGCACTTTGCAGGGAGGAACTGTGATAGGCAGTGCCAGATGCAAAGCCTTCACCACTCGTGAGGGCAGACTTGCAGCTGCATTTAACCTGGTCAAAAGGGGCA
Source organism: Eucyclogobius newberryi (assembly GCF_026437365.1). Lineage (NCBI taxonomy): Eukaryota > Metazoa > Chordata > Actinopteri > Gobiiformes > Gobiidae > Eucyclogobius > Eucyclogobius newberryi. Next base: position 15,092,574 of record NW_027315768.1, on the reverse strand, counting down.
TCACCAACCTGTGTGTGTGTGGTGGGGACGGCAGTCTCACTGGGGCTAATACCTTCCGCAACGAGTGGAGCGGCTTGCTTCAGGAGCTGGTCGAGAAAGGTAAACTCTCTTAAATGTAGATAATGGATTTTAATCATTGACCGAGGTTCAGGAGGTGCACCACGACTCAACCTGCTACTCCTCCTCCTCCTCCTCCTCCTCCTGCAACCATTCTTTAGCCACACCTCTTAATTGCCCAGAAGCCCTTTTTATACAGGCCTATCCCAGCAACTCTCGACCCCACCCTCGCACCCCATGTCTCTTTCACTTCCGCCTTACATGACCATCTAAAGAAAGGGAGGCTTCTGAATTGGCTGGGCTGGTCACCTGAGCCCGAGCCCTCATCGGTCTATCCTCGATGTCATTGTCCTCATCATCACCACAATTCTAAATAAATATTCCCTTGTATTCCATTATTGTGGTCCTTGCTAGTGTAGTACTCTGTAGTAATGAAGTTCTATTAATATGTTATGTTTGGTGTGTGTGATGCTTCCAGGGAGAATTGTAGACACAATGGCCAGACAGTATAGTCATCTTAACATTGTGGGGCTGGTGGGCTCCATTGACAACGACTTCTGTGGCACTGACATGACGATAGGAGCTGACTCTGCACTGCACCGCATCATGGAGATAGTTGATGCTATTATGACTACTGCTCAAAGGTAGGTCTTACCAACTAAAATGTAAGGATTTAAACACAAAACTATTTTATTACATGTACTTACCTTATACGTTTGACTACTAAAGCTGGTCAATTTTGTCTTACTTAGTTAGATTTTTTACCTTCTTGTAGAAAAATATTCAGTTGTAGTAATCTGGAAACAAACGTTTCGACTCTCATCTGAGAGTCCATCTCAATCTGCGAACAAAGTCTGGGAACTCGGATATATATATCCTACTCTGAATACGACCTGCCCTCCGGGTGGGACTTCCTGTTAAAGGGAGTATTTGGTTTCACTTGAAAATACCCTTTTTGTTTTCTAACAGCCCTGCAATGGGCCCGGATCGGAGTCGAAACCTTTTGTTTTTCTAAAAACGGTGTCCAGATGACTACAACTGAATATTTTTCTACAATGGAAGTCTTCTGGATGAATGAGGGATTACACTTAACCCTTCTTGCTTAGGAGCCTGTTGTTCCAAAATCGCTTGAAAAAATGACCCCCATTTAAACTGAAGCAGTTCCTGAACCCTGTGGAGCACAAACAATTGGCTGGAGCCTTTGTGAAGCTGAGCCTCAGTAGTTTTGGACCCTGAAAGGTTTACTCTAATCATACGTAGAAACAAGCTCTGCACGGAAGAAATCAGGTTTCACGGTTAGGTTTTCTTTGTTAAATATTTGAAGGAGTAAAGCTGGTGTCAGGAGGTCGGGTCTGACACTAAAATGAGGGTCAGTTTGGTTTTGACAATTCTCTTGCTGAAGATAATTCACAAAAAATAGTTTTGGGACTTTTAATAAAGCAAACAGGTCCAGGCGGAATCCATATAAAATGCATGTGTGGGTTTGGAGTACAAACTGACCCTGATGCTTCCCAGAATTATTGATTTGACTGGAAATAAGTGGGTTACAGCTTTATTTTTAGGTACAGCATATGAAGCAGCTTAAGAGTTCTCTTTTATAAGATGGTGGGCAAAATCTTGTCCTGACTTGTCAAAAGTGTAGTTGTAACACTGCATGCTTTCTATTGTAGCCACCAGCGCACTTTTGTCCTGGAGGTCATGGGACGTCACTGTGGGTGAGTTTAGGTTGCTATTAGCTTCTTTTGCAGATGCAAAAGCTTATTTTAAATTCCTTTTTTTCCCACATCAGGTATCTGGCTTTAGTGTCAGCGCTGGCGTCTGGGGCAGACTGGCTGTTCATACCTGAGGTCCCTCCTCAAGAGGGCTGGGAGGACCGCATGTGTGCTCGTCTAGAGGCGGTGAGCCACAATCTACAGCTGCATCACACTACAGCTGAATTTATGTTTCTAGCTTTAATTTAGTGTTATCTTTAATGTTACTTTTTAACCACAGAGTCGCTCTGGATCCAGACTCAACATCATAATTGTTGCAGAGGGCGCTATCGACTGTAATGGAAAGCCAATTTCATCAGCTTATATAAAAGATGTAAGTAACTTCCCTTGTATTGCAGTAAATGTGTTCTTATTTTGCAATTTGTTTCTATATATCCAATGATATTTTGTTATGCTTCAGCTGGTGGGGAAAAGGCTTGGTTATGACACCAGAGTGACAGTACTGGGCCATGTTCAGAGAGGAGGGACTCCTTCAGCATTTGACAGAATTTTGGTGAGTTTAACATCATGATTTTTAAGACTTCAAACCCTTTTCCAAACATAGGTTACTTTCATCTTTGTTTAACACCTGAAACAAGTGTCTTTTCCATTCCACAGAGCAGTAAGCTGGGCGTAGAGGCAGTAGTGGCCCTGATGGAGGCTGCCCCGGACACTCCAGCGTGTGTCATCGGCCTGTCCGGTAACCACGCAGTCAGGCTACCTCTCATGGAGTGTGTGGAAATGGTTAGCTGCTGTCTTCTTTATTCAGTATTGTCATGAGCACAACTAAACCACCCTTTGCTTTTTAAAGACACAGCTGGTCCAGCAAGCTATGAATGAGAAAAGGTTTAGTGAAGTTGTGAAACTGCGTGGCGGGTAAGGGACTATAATCTTGTTTTTTCTTGGAATGGAAAAAAAAATACTCACCGAAGATAAAAACTCGTTTCACAGGAGCTTTGAAAATAACTGGAATATCTACAGACTTCTCGCATTCAAAAAACCAGCCCAAATTAAGGTCAGTGCTCGGCTCTTGACAGTTTTTTCAGTTAAACATTGGGCCCCAACTGAAATGACTCTTGTGTCCAGACTGAGTTCTCCATAGCCATAATCAATGTCGGGGCACCGGCTCCCGGGATGAACGCTGCTGTGAGATCTGCGGTCAGGTTAGCCATTGCTCAGGGGCACAAAGTCTATGCCTTTCACAATGGCTTTCAAGGACTGGCTGATGGAGAAGTAAGTATTTAAGTGTGTGCCAGTTTGTCTTTTGAGTGAACACAAACAAATGCCTTTTACTCGCAGTTGTTTGAGATGGAGTGGCACACAGTTGCAGGATGGACTGGTCAAGGGGGCTCCAGACTGGGGACAAAACGGTGAGAAAAAACACAATTACAATTATTTTCAAACGTTAACTTGGATGTTTATGAGATTTATGTAAAAAAATAAACAAAAGGGCACTTGGCACACAGTTACCTTTGTTCCTTATGTTTATATAGAACTCTTCCGTCCAAATGCATGGAGAAAATTGTCAGTACACTCAAAACATACAGTATTACATCACTGCTTGTAATCGGAGGCTTCGAGGTAAACCCATCAAAAGCATTCAAAGGATAATAAACTAGTGCCGTATTCTGTTGGAGATGTTTTATAACACATGCTGCCTGCTAACCCTCAGGGCTATCACGGTGTGCTGGAGCTGTTTGAAGCCAGGCGTCTTTATGAGGAGCTGTGCATCCCCATGTGTGTCATCCCAGCCACCATCAGCAACAACGTCCCGGGAACAGACTTCAGCGTGGGAGCAGACACAGCTGTCAATGCTGCCATGGAGGTAACACTGCGCAGAGCCTCACTTTGGTGTGCTGTTGGTCTGTGCAGCTTCGCCCCAAAAAAGATGCATCAAATGGATATACCGGTAATATAAAAGTCTGCAGCCTGTTTTAATTTAAATATATCCACTTGGTGTTCCTTGGACCTATAGATACTGTATCACATTATCTGTAATGTAATTGTTCCCAATACCATACAGTCCGACTACCTACATTTTGGGCTGCATTTTCTAAGGCTAACGGAAACAAAACTTGTCAACAAACAAACAAACCAACAAACAAAAAGAATAAAATAAACTAACTAATATAATTTAGGTGTTCTACATATCTGTGCCATATAAAGCCTTTGTGAGATTAACACGTGTCTGAACAGGGTTGTGACAAGATCAAGCAGTCGGCCTCTGGCACAAAGAGGCGTGTGTTTGTGGTGGAGACTATGGGAGGATTCTGTGGGTATCTGGCCACAACCACAGCTCTGGCTGTGGGAGCGGACGCAGTCTACATCTATGAAGACCCCTTCAACATCCATGACCTTAAGGTATAAGCAACAACAACATACTTTTAGGAATCAAAGTCAGTTTCTAATGCTTTTACTTTTCAGACTAACGTGGAACATTTGGCTGAAAAGATGAAAAAGGACATTCAGCGAGGTTTAGTGATACGGTAATTATATCAGCGTTTTTTCTTGTACCTGACGAGATACTGTCATTGATTTTAATATGTTTGATATGGTTTGGTTTTGTTCAACAGGAATGAATATTGCCACGCGCACTACACTACCGACTTCATCCATAAGCTCTACTCTGCAGAGGGAAAAGGCATCTTTGACTGCAGAGTTAATGTGCTCGGACATCTGCAACAGGTCAGAGGTCGATTTAACAATCTTATGGCGAGACACTACAGGTAAACAGGAGAACATCTTACATTTAAAGATGAAACGTTTCATATATAAATACTGCACATTTATGGGACATATAAATCTGAAAAAAATGATGGAGCCAGCTTAACTTTCTTGCTTCATTTGACGTATTAGAGCAAGTAAATTACAGTTAGGGGGGCTTCTTATTTAGTATGGGTAAATTAGATCTTACTGAAAATTTGCGTAAAAAAATTGCAAAAAAATAAGGGAAAGTGTGTTGTCTGTATGTGCTAGTTTAAAGGGCTGATCTTTATGTCTCTGGTCGAAAAATGCATTTTGAGAAAACGACCCTAGAAGTTACCATGTCCCATATAAATCTATGATGCTCATGATTAAATGAAACAATAAAACATCTGTAGGTGTAGATTCAACCATTTTGTTGTTTCCGGGTGAAGGCTTATACGTTGAGAAAGCCAACTAACCAGAAAACGTAAGAAAATAACTAATTTTGCCTTTAGTGTCTTGCCTATAAACGGCCTTTCCTTAATTAAAAAATACTTTATACACTGTTTTTACTATATCTATCTTACTTGTTATTTAGGGAGGCGCACCTTCTCCATTTGACAGAAATTTTGGCACCAAGATGGGGGTGAAGGCTATGCAGTGGCTTTCAGAGCAAATGACCGATAACTTCCGTCAGGGTAAGTATACTACCATCCATTTTGTCCACATTCTTTTGGACGCAGAATGAATGCTCCATAATGTCTTGTTCCGTGTCTTCAGAGCGTGTGTTTGCCAACTCGCCAAAAACTGCATGTGTCCTCGGACTGAACAGAAAAGTTGTTGCATTCACTCCCGTCTCTGACCTCAAGGAGATAACAGACTTTGAGTAAGTTGTCTAAAACCCGTAACATAGAGTGCGTTTGACAAATCTAAGCTGGCACTATATTGTTGAAATGTTTTATTACAAAAATATGACATCTGTATTGCAGACACCGAGTACCAAAAGACCAATGGTGGTATCATGTGAGACCATTGCTGAAGATGTTGGCCAAGTATCAAACCAGCTTCAGTGAATATGTCCCTGGATCCCTCAAACACGTGACACAGCGATCACTGAGTGTTGACAATGGTTTCTAGGCTGCGTTCAGTGTCAAAATGAGTGCACCCTTCTTGCCGCAGCAGCTAGCCGCAAAGAATGTAACTAAAGGGCAATTATTACAACAAAAAATTAAGTACAGTTTTAAAGAGGATTTTTACTGCTACTGCTTCTACAGATTTTTTAATATTTCAATGTGAGAGGAATTAATATAGTCCAGATATGAGTTATTATGGTGTTTATTACGACATGGTGCTATGTGTATCATGAGTCAACGTCATTGAAACATGCCAAGGAAAAATAACTAAAAGTGATTTTAAAAGTAATTTATTTGTTAACTGTATGCAATTCATTCAAGTTTCAAGCATTTGAACATTGTATTTAATCTGCTTCAACAGTATTCAGAATAAACCGTGATTATTGACCGTTTAAATATTTTTAATTGTCTTAATACTATATATATATATATATATATATATATATATATATATATATATATATATATATATATATATATATATATATATATATATATATATATATATATATATATATATATATATATATATATATATATATATATATATTATTTATTATATAATATATATACATATAATATATATATATAATATATATATTATATAATATATATATACATATAATATATATATATAATATATATATTATATAATATATATATATATATATATATAATATATATATATTATATAATATATATATATATATATATATATATATAATATATATATTATATATATATATTATATAATATATATATTATATATAATATATTATATAATATATATATATTATATAATATATATATTATATAATATATATATTATATATATTATATAATATATATTATATATATATATATTATATAATATATATATTATATATATATATATTATATAATATATATATTATATATATATATTTATATATATATATTATATATATATATATATATATATATTATATATATATATATATATATATATATATAATATATATATAATATATATATATATATATATATATATATTATATAAATATGAACTGTTTTGTAATGTGAGTTGCTTTCTGGTAAATCTTTTTCAATATAAACTGCATGCATTGAACTGTTTTCCCTTTAAAACAAAAAAACAAGTAATGTAACTTCTGGAACTGCCATCTTAACAATGCCTTCAATTAAAAGTTGAATGAAAATGGAAAGTCTCCCCTGGCTTTATCTTTGTTGCTGCATCCCTCATTAGGGCTTCCTGTATTGAAGGAAAACTGGAAGTCCTCACTTGGCTCGGGCTGGTTGAACAGGAACTCTACAGAACAGAAACATGCTTTGTGTATTAGAAAGTACTTAATTAAATATATAGTTGTATGGAATTTTACCCATGGAAGTTTTAGATGCTGTAGTTTTCTGTGAAGATAACAAAGACCGTGACATTTGTGTAATTGTAAGGGTTAAAACCGAGGTTGCACGTACCTTCTCTCCAAAAAAGGAGCTTGTGAAAGGTGATGCTGAGTCCTGCAAAAAATATTTATTGTATTTACAAATGAGCACAACAGTACCATAAGTAAAACACACAGTAGGCTCACCTCATCCTGTGCCTCGAAGCCAAAAAAGCCTGGAGTGCTTGGTTCAGAGTGTATATCAAAGGGGAAAGCAGGGGATTTGCTTGAATCTGAGATTTGTGAAGATCTGCCAGGGCTAAACCTTTAATAAAAAATGTGTGGAAAGATTCTGTCATGCAGTGTGCTTTAGCCAAGATGATAATTTTCAAATCTTACGTAAATGGGAAAGTGGGGGTTGCAAGGCCAGGTTTTGTTATTGCTGGAGAAGTGTGTGGGTTTGTTTCTTGTGAAGATACTTGACTCAAAAGAGTTTCATCTTCCTCTTTGTTAGCAGCTTGGCCTTCTTCCGGACCCTCGTCCATCTCTACCGCCATTGCTTGTTCAATTTCCATTACAGTGAACTGTTGTTCCTGTGTGGTATGATAATGAAATGTTAAAAGTTGGAAAGTTGAAACAAAAAATGTTAGTAGACACGATGTCAAAAGAAACAAGGTACAAAAAAGGATGTACCAGAGATGGATCCTGTGGCCCAGTCTCAAGGTCTTTCTCTACGGACTCTGTTTGTTCTTGATGTTGTTCTGATGAAAAATCAAAATCAGTATTACTGTAGAACATCAGTTGATACATTTGTTAAGATAAATCACTGTACGTGCCATCAATCTGCTGAGAGTCCCCTACGCCTGTCTCCTCTGTTTGTAGTTTGGACTGGGAAGCACTCTGTGCATCTGTGACAGCTTCTTCACAAACCTCCTCAGACAAAATATGATGTTCCTGTAATATAATTTCTGTATTTAAAGTTTGCTGGTAACAAATAATATTTCAGACCTGTTGGGTTTTATTTTACTTTTGCATACCTTTGTTTTCTGCGAAGAGGAAAGATTCTGTAAAGAGGAAAGATTGTCCTCTGCTGTTTCCTGGAATGGTTGTTTTTCTGGCTCTTTTTCGAGTTGCTCACTAGAGACAGTGACATTATGAGGAATACATTGTAATAACATTCATAATGTAATTATAAATCTCAGTTAATTAAATAAAATGCTAAAAAATATACTTTTCCAAGGGTTTCTCTGGGGAAGTGTTTTCAATCACTGGAGCTGCTAAAACAAAACACATATGAACTAAATACATTATGGTCTTTAAATTTACAACACAAACAACAGATTTAACACCTGTGAGATGTTCCAGCTCCTTTTGCTTTAATGTTATTAAATCATCGCAGCGCTTAATCTTGGCCTCAATCTCTCTGTTTTCGGCCTGCAGCCCTAAGAGCTTTTGGGCAAGAGGATTGTTGTAATAATATTCTTTATACGACTGGAAGGATGATCTGTAGCTTGAAATCCTCTTTTCATACTCTTCCCTTTATAAATGTGCAGATAAGAGTCAGTCATACAGTGATACCAAAGCTCAGTGCAGTCCATGGGTCAGGTAAAGGGTAAAGGGTAAAGGGTAAAGGCCCACCTGTCTCGGTTGTAGCTGTCTTTTCGGCTCTCCAGTTCAGCCTTCAGCGTCTGCTCATAATGCAGCACCAGGCTGTTGCTGGCTTTCATACTGTTGAGAGAGAGATGAGACCTCCATTTAAATACCATTTGATTATTGTTGTTGTTGTTGTTTTTAATGACCCATATCTTACCTTTTGGCAATTGCTTTATTCTGTACCAAAGTGTTTTGTTTTGTCTCAATATTTTCCTCAAGGGTCTTGATATTTGTCTTGGTTGTTTCAATATGGGACTTTGCCTTAGAAATCTCATCTCTGTAAACTGTTCATACTCACTTGTAAGTACATTGCAACATATTTTTACACAAATAATTAAACATAACTAGTTCATAGAAATATTCAGCCTTAAATTATAACAACAGACAAACCATCAATTTGTTGACTGGTGTCATTTTTCCTTTGAGAAAGCTCTCTTGTGTGAAGGGCTAAAAACACACAATACACGTTTTGTTTTCAATTAGCAAACAGGCTCATTTTTATGTAATAATTGATTATACATTACCACATTGAAGCAGTAAACTGTTAATGTTTTTTAGAAAATCTTCGTCAGCCATGTTTTACAAACACAGAGTTAAGCTAGCGTTAGCTTTAGCCACATCCATGGCTTTAGCGGAGAAGTTGTTATGGTGTAGTCCGGTCTGAAGACAAATAAATACACAAACACAAACAATTTAATAAACTAATAAATTATTGTTAGTCAACCCAATTTTCATTCATTGACCTTATGTTTTACAATTTTGTTAAAATGATTTAAATACATGCAATTATTCATACTGTGAAATAGTATGTGTACAAAATTACAAACACGTTTAATAAAAAAGTTAAAACACTGCACCCACTCACAGAGGCCTAAAGCTACAATACCATGAAAGTATAACAATAGATCCCTGTAAAGTGTTCTGGATCTATTATATTACAGTATATTCACTGTTTGCTTTGGCGCATCTGTGTGCGTAAAATAAGTGGATTATTGGGCGGGCACAGGGCTATTCATGAAAGAATCTGCGCAGCCGCACATCTGCACGTACGTTGCGCACGTAACGGCGACAACGCCGCTGTGATGATGGTTCCGTCAGCTCATGAAGCGTGTACCTGACAAAATGGTTTATTTGTGTAGATATACAAGCCGACGTTTTCTGACCTGATGTTTTGATAAGGTAAGTCTGCTTTTTCGTGGAATATCACAATCTCTGCTGCTCTGTTCGCCGGCTGCAGACAAAAGAGCCGACATGGGTGGGATTTCCATGGGAGGAGATCAGCTGTGAGACGAGCTGCTTTGTCCATTTCACCTCTTCTTCCATTATATATTTTTTGAGAAATGTCCGCAATTTGTTTTCGGCAATATTATTAATACATATTAAGCAATCAAATAATTCTGGTTGTTTCAGTTTGCAAAGGGAAAAATATGGGTCACCACTTAGTGCTGTCCTGCTGATCATCCAGGCACATCCTGCTTTTGAAACAAATGCAACATTGTGCATGTTTTGTGTGTTTAATCCATTAATTTCCCATCTACATTGTAGGACTGCGTTATAACTGACACATGACAGTTGTATCAGTAAAAACAGACTGGATGTAGGCCATGCATGCAGGATTAATCTGCCCCTGGAAAAATGGGTTGTTTTTTTCTGATGACATTTCCCCTCTCTCGTTTTTCCTCTTTGTAGCTTTCCTTCAATTCATATTTAGAGCACATTGGCTACAGCAAATATGGCAACATCACAAGATTTACTTTAGTGCTGACCCTTTGATAACAAAGGTAGATTAATCTGAGCAGGTCTGAGCATGGCTCAAGTGGAATCGTCTCACACTGAGGGGGAGGGCAGCCCCCAGTTGATCTCCCTGAGATCGGACGTCTCAGGCAATCACATTGACAATTCGGAAACTGGCCCTTCTGTGAGAAGGAAGAGGAGAAAAAAGAGAGAGCCACGGCCTGAGTCAATCATTGTATACCGCTCTGAGATTGAGAGGGCATCAGAGGAGGACCTGACTGGTGAGGAGGCCCCTGAGAGAAGCTCTGAGGAGGGGGCCAAGTTCCTGTGCACTCCCACTAATGAAGGTATGGGTTGGTCAAAGATGTTATCGATTATGATTTGTACATACAATACCCAATTTTATCAGTAATATTTGCAATGTAATCTGTGCAATGTACACACCTACTTTATCAGATATATATTCTTTTACATGTGTATTCTCATACCTAAACATGACTGAACAAACACAGCACCGGTCTGTTTAAAGGAATATATAGCTTATGAAAAAAACTTGGAAGACCAAATTAATCTTTTTGAAGTAATACGCACCTACTGGAAGACAAACTTCATGTCCATCTATTAACTATGCAGCATTGCAGTGTTGGTAAGTCATGGGACGATAAAAGTTATTCAGGCTAAGCAGACAAAACGCCAATGTTAGCTTGTCTTCTGGCGCTTTAAAAAAAACAAAACAAAAACTGAAATATTATTAAAGGCATTTGGAGCACTAAATGAGCTGATTGATTTCTACATAATGATGTTAGACAATGGACTAGCTAAGCCTATATCTTTATTTACTCTAATATGTATGTTTAATCAATGTCTTATCCAAGTGTGCTGCTTTTTAACATTCTGTAACTTCTGTTCCTTTTATCCCTTCTTGGCTGTCCTTATATATAACCAAGATGTCAATGAACCAGCTGTTGTTATTCCAGTTTTATATTATAAACCTCCTCAGCCTACAGCCATTTAGCTGAACATCCACTTAGCCATTAGCCCCTAAATGCCTTCAAATGGTTTTAACGTTTACATTCTGGTGTTACAGGCTGGTCTCTTCCTCCCGACAGCCGCTACGTGACCCTGACTGGCACCATCACTCGGGGGAAGAAGAAGGGCCAGGTGGTTGACATTCACGTGACACTGACCGAAAAGGAGCTCCGTGACCTGGCCAAGTCCAGGGAGCGCCTGGACGCAGAGTGTGAGGCTGGGGAGGGCTCAAGACGCAACTGCAGTTTGGGGCTCTGTTCTGGCCCCCATGTTGTTTTGTGGAGCATTTCCTGTTTGCCTGTTATATTCGTCCTGTCGTTCATCACCTCCTTCTACTACGGCACTCTCACCTGGTACAATGTGTTTCTGGTGTACAACGAGGAGCGGACGTTTTGGCATAAGATCACCATATGCCCCTTCCTCATCATTTTCTACCCCATGCTGATCATGCCCCTGGCGGTGTCTCTGGCGCTGTACTCCGCTGTGGTACAGGTTTCGTGGGCGTTCAGCGAGTGGTGGCAGGATGTGCGGGACCTGGAGAAGGGCTTCTGTGGCTGGGCATGTGGGAAGCTCGGACTAGAGGACTGCTCCCCGTACAGTATTGTGGAGCTGCTAGATTCGGACACTCTACAGAGCAAAGCCCCGACTGAATTTGCCCAAACCTCATCAGTGTAAAATAAGATCCGGTTGAGTTGAATGGAAAAGTAATTCTTATGTACCGCCCTAATTTGTTTTATATTACCATAACCTCTATTAATCAAAGAATAGGGTCGGATGAAAGTCAAATTAACAAACACACCTTAAGTTGAGCCTTTCAAATGTAATTGAATACAGATGATTGCGCCTTACAGTTGAAAAGTAACAGTTGAAATGCTTTCCTTTCAATTCAAACACTTGCTTTTATTAACTTATTACATTGCCTGCACTGTTTCTATAAATATTGTAAACTATGTATCTGTATCTGGTCCTTATGGAGTGGTTGAATTAACCTATGACGTATATACTACCTTCCATGAATACCTTATCAGGTAAAACAAACTAACTCACATTTCTGTCAAAGTGAACTGAAAAAAAACTTGGTAAATAGCCTCGGTGCCTGATTTTATAAGTGTTGTACATCCACCGTTCAAAAAGAGAAAGTCAACATCACTTTGCCTGTATACTTGTACCATACTTTGTAGTGTCATTGAAAACCGATTTTTATGTTAAAAAAAAAAACACTGCATATTTATTTTTGCTGATGTGTGTCACATGGGTGATTCATTACTGAAGAGTACACACACAGCAGCTTTTTTCTGTAATTGTTGTTTTGTGTATTTATTAATGTCATCAAGTTTTTATATGGTTATTCACAACAGCAGATTTTATTATAATTATTTTATTCCAGGTCTGTGTTTTTTATTTATTTTATATTGAATTGATTTGACTAAATGCACTTTTTCTACATGTAAATACAGATAAATGGATTCCACCATAACACGCATTTTTAACTTGAATTAGCAAAAATGTATTGTTCTTTGTACACAGACCTCGAAGAAAACTGTTTATTTATTTGATTTCTTATGACAAACTACGTCTTGATAGAACACTGTTTACCATTTCATATCTCATGTTGTTAGTAGGCTAAATCACTACTAATAAAGTTGCTATGAATACCTTTTATGTCAACCCCCAATTTTATTTAGGTTTAGTTCTTTATTAATAATATTGAGAATATTGAGAAACGATGGATTGGAGCAACATTTGATATGCCACGTTTCCTGCCTATTCTATTAGAAACAGAAAAGTTGCCACTGGAGGGCGACAGCGGCTTGTCCTTCATTTGCATTTGGCTCACAACGGAACTCCGCCCAAGGCTGTCTGAGTTTCTCTCCGGATTCATAATATAGTGACACAACGTCTCTCAGTGGAAGGAGGGAAAAAGGAAATAAGGAAAATATGGCATCAAAAGTAAGTAATTGCCATATTTATTTTGTCATTCAACTAATGCCCCATAGTAAATATGTAACGCAGCTATTCTGCACATAAATAGTTAAATAGTTGGGTAATGGACGAGTTGTTGTAGTAAACTAGAGTCAGACATGTCGAGGCATGTGGACAGCACAAGCGTCATCCCTCGTTGATCTGCTAAAGTTGTTTATAAGTAATCCAGTGTTTTGAATAGCTGTCTTCATTTCTAAACGTGTTTTGGAGAAATCATCTAAACGTGAAATCTGATCACCAAGAAACGCATGTTCACTTTTTTCAATGATTAATGGATTAAAAAAACACAGAAAACATATTTTTTTGAGTCAGTGATGATTGATAGATCTCAAGATGGACTGTGCACAAATATAAAAATTATTGTGTAGACATCACCCTCATCGGGCTCATCTCGGACAGGGATGAGTCTGTCTACAGGAGGGAGGTGGACTGGCTGGTGTCCTGGTGCAGCAGTAACAACCTGGAGTTCAACGCCCAGAAAACAGTGGAGATGATCGTGGACTTCAGGAAAGTCACAGTCCTGCAGCCCCCCCTCACCATCTCAGACTCCTCTATCGACACTGTGGACTGAGACTTCCTCCGATTTCTCGGCATCATCATCACCCGGGACCTCAAGTGGGAGCCCACCATCAGCTCCCTCATCAAGAAGGGCCAGCAAAGGATGTACTTCCTGTGGCAGTTGAGGAAAGCAAAGCTGACAGCGGAGATGATGGTGCAGTTCTACACGGCCATCCTTGAGTCCAACTTCACCTCCTCCATCACCGTGTGGTACGCACGAGCCACAGCCAGGGACAAACAGAGACTACAGTGCATTGTGTGCTCTGCTGAGAAGGTGATCGGCCGCAACCTTCCATCTCTGCAGGACCTGTACGTTTCCAGGGTTCTGGGACGTGCAGGTCGGATCACAGCCGACCCATCTCACCCTGGACATGGACTATTTGAGCCACTCCCCTCAGGCAGGAGGCCACTCCCCTCAGGCAGGAGGCCACTCCCCTCAGGCAGGAGGCCACTCCCCTCAGGCAGGAGGCCACTCCTCTCAGGCAGGAGTCTCCTTTCCATCCGGACCAGAACCTCCCGTCACAAGAACAGTTTCTTTCCCTCTGCCGTTGGACTCATGAACACTGCCTAAGCACGTTGCACTCACCGAACTGTTCACTTCTTAATGATAAATCTTCACTTCACTAAATATTTTATTAATATACATATCATGCCTATTTCTTACCTTATTTTAACATACTTACTTATTTTTTATATATCTGGTAGCTATTAATTGTTCATTGTTTTGTATTTATTTTTCAATGTTTTGCTCTTTGTGTTGTATCGAATCACCAGGACAAGTTCCTATGTTTGTGAATAATTTTGTTCATTGGCAATGGCAATAAACCTTATTCTGATTCTGAGAAATGTGTTTTTATATGATTACTCTTAATTAACTGCTGATTAACTCGTCTGATTTCTGGGGTACAAAACTACCCCAGTGTATGTTTTGTTTCACTGTGGAAATGTCTTGCAGTCTGCACTGGTGTTATGCATGGATGTGGGCTTCTCCATGTCCAACTCTGCTCCTGGTGAAGAGCCTCCGTTTGAGCTTGCCAAAAAGGTTATGCAGAAGTTTGTCCAACGCCAGGCAAGTATTCATTATGTGGTTGGAGTAAAGCAATCTTGTTCTTCCATAACTTTTTGCCTTTGCAGGTGTTTGCTGAGACCAAGGACGAGCTGGCGTTGGTTCTGTTTGGGACAGATCGTACTAAAAATTCCCTACAGCAGGATGATCAGTACCAACACATCTCTGTGCATCGTCACCTCATGATGCCAGACTTCGACCTTCTGGAAGAAATTGCAAACCAAATCCAACCAGAGAACCAGCAGGCTGATTGTATCCTTTTAAACATGTATATGTTTATTGTATATTTTAAGTATGTCCGATATTCCCAGCATATTAAATTAAGGTTATAATAATGTTTTTAGAGTATTTATTTTGTCAATGCGTTTTCAACATAACTTTAAACTAACCCTAGTGCCACGTTCAATGACAAAATATAATTCTGTATGGTCCTTACCTGTTTTTATACAGGGCTAGATGCACTTGTTGTCTGTATGGATCTCCTTCAGACTGAAACAAAGTAAGAACTATGATCATCAGTTGATCAATATCAACAGCCCATCACTTCTTGCTCATACAGATGATATTTTTATTAATGTGATAAATGTTTAGAGGGAAGAAGTTTGAGCGGCTCATCATTGCCGTTTTGACTGACCTCTGCACTCCAGCCAGCTCTGATAACCTGGACATTATCATTGGAAACCTGAAAAAATCTGGAATTACCCTTCAGTTTTTGTAAGAAAACACTGTAGATATGCTAATATTCAAAACCAAATCTGATGATGTGTTGTAGTTTTTCCATTTTTATGTACATTTCCTTCCAAGTTTGCCGTTTCCTGTTGACGAAGAGGATGAGGAAAGTGACTCTGGGGACAGAGGGGCTCCTGGACACCCAGGGACGGGCAAAGGCTTGTCCCGTGAGCAGCAGCAGGGTCTGGACACGGTCAAACACATCATGCTGAGCCTGGATGAGGAGGACGGTCTTGAAGAAGTCTACAGCTTTAGGTTTAAATACAGCACTTTTTAATGGAGCATTTTAACAGTTCTTTTTTTTTTATAGAAATGTATTTTCATTTATATTTGTTTTGTCAGGAATGCACTGGAACAGCTTTATATGTTTAAGCGCATTGAGAGAAAACCCATGGCTTGGCCCTGTCAACTAACTATTGGTAGTTCACTCCCCATACGAATTGTTGGTTATAAAGCAGTAAGTTCTGCACAAATATTTTTGAAACCTAGATATTAATGTGCATGTTTTGGTAAAGATTTTACCCATTTCTCATTCTTACTGCTTTAAATAAAACTGTTTATTTAAATTACTATGGTACAAATCTACAAATATACTGGTTTGATTTAAAATGTTAAATTGCCCTTAAATGTTTCTACTCTCATGTTTCAGTCGACAGAAGAGAAACTGAAGAAAATGTGGTTTACTGTGGATGCCCAGTCAAATCAGAAAGATGATGTGAAGAAGGAGACTGTTTACTGTTTAGATGATGACAATGAAACAGAGGTACAAGCAGATGATACTATTCAAGGTAATTTATACTAATTTGTTATTTTCAATTTTGACAAATATATGTCAGCTGGAGTCATTTGGAGAAAATTAAGATTTGTTCTTACAACATTGAAGGAGCTAATCAAAATATACACACTGCACAAAAATCTTAAAATGGTTGGCTAGGTTTTGTACCAAAGAGCACTGATCTGAGATTTAAAGTCTGGATAACAAAAGGTAGAAAGGTCTTTCACCAGATTGTACTGGTACAGGAAATAGATTTTGATATGTTGAAATGTTCCTTTGGCTTGGAGAAATAGGACTTTTTTAGATATTTACAAATGAAGAATTGACAAACGTTTATTTTTTTTCAACAAATAAATACTAAATCTGTTTTAATAACTTGTATACAGGTTTCCGTTATGGCAGTGACATTGTTCCTTTCTCCAAAGTGGATCAAGACCAAATGAAATATAGGCATGATGGGAAATGCTTTGCTGTTCTTGGCTTCACCAAACAAAACTTGGTATTAAAATATTCTGTCTGTTGTCATTGAGTAACAAATATTCTCAAACACTTTGTAAGAACTGACTTAGAAATAATCTTTTACTGATGATTATCTCATGAGAATGAAACCTACAAATGAGAAAATGTTCCTCCTTTCCTTAGGTTCAGCGTCATCAGTTTATGGGAAATCAGGTTCTCAAGATATTTGCCCCCAAAGATGATGAAGTAGGAATATTGGTAAATGTGTGTGTCCACTTTGCCGATACTTATATTATTTTCTCTCTGTCTGTCTGTGTGTAGCATGCAGCAGTTGCTCTGTCAGCTCTCATCCGGGCACTGGACCAGCTTAATATGGCTGCCATTGTGAGGTATGCCTATAACAAAAGCAGTAATCCACAAGTTGGTGCCGCTTTCCCATGTATTAAACAGGACTACGAGGTGAGGATTATTAAGGTTATTTGTGTAAACTACCATACCCTTCAAGACAACTTTTTAACTTTTATCTTCTTTAGTGTCTACTTTATATTCAGCTGCCTTTTACTGAGGACCTCAGACAGTTTGCGTTCCCTTCTCTAGAAAACAAGAAGCTCACCCCCTCAGGTAAAGCTCTTTGGTATTCTTCAGTTGAAGAACTACATTACATTACAAGGTGATGTGCGTGCATGTTTAATTGTTTCCTTGTTTCCTTATGCCTGATATCTTTACTTCAGAAACCCAGCTGTCTGCCATGGATTCTCTCATTGACTCTATGATGCTGGTTGAAGAGGATGAAAATGGGGAGCCTAAAGACATGCTCAAGGTCCACCACATTCCAAACCCTGCATTCCAGAGGCACTTCCAGGTACTGCAGTTGAAACATGTGCTCTTGTATGTTACTAAAATAATAATGCCACCATTAATTGTGCTAATGGCTCTCTTTATTTCTATTTAGTTATGAATGGTTGTGCAACATTCAAGTGGTATCATAACTTTAAGAGTTTTTGAATACAAATATCACACAAATATCCAGTTATTTCAGTTTGCAAGGAAAAACGGGTTTATTTTTAGAGCATAATTAGTACATTAAGTTATTTCAAGTCCTTTAAAGAATAAAACAAAAAAATAAATCCTTTAACATGCAACAAAATTGAACCATTTTGAGCCTGAATTTAAACATTCTCAGATTAGAAGCCTGTTTCTTGTCATTTTGTTATGTTACATCCAGGATCAAGGAATACATTCATTATTTGCCTCAAAAACCAAAAGTATAGATGCAAAGAATACTTTGTTAAGCTAAACTTTTATAATCAGTCTTAAAATACTCCTTTATTGCTGCCCAATGTTCTGCTCATAAATAAAGTAGTACTAAACATAAGTCTAGTCAGTCACACTTTATTCAAAACCTTGTCCTCCTCAAAGTGTCTGCACCATCGAGCTGTCAGCCCTGGGACCCCTCTGCCCCCCATGGAAGCGTGGCTAAAGGCGGCTTTGGAGCGACCTGAGGTGATAAACCAACGCTGCCAGGCTCCTCTTAATGAGCTCAAGAAGAAGTTTCCATTGACTGAAGTGGAAAAGAAGAAAACCAAAAAGACAAGTGCGCAGATTTTTGGCAAAGAGTAAGTCTTAACCGTTGTATTTGTGTATTGTGTCACCTTTTGAGAAATTTAGAAAACAAAATGTAGCAAACCATTTACTTAAAATGCCCCCAACTACAGTAATGCCATGGCTGTGGTTATTAATCAGAATTTAATTCAATGGGTCATTAAAAACTCCTGCAGATCTGAGGAGACTGATGCCAAAAAGGCCAAAAGAGATGAAGACGATGAGGAATATAACCTGGCTGACATTGCTGAAGGCTCTGTGACCTCGGTGAGTAGCAGGGCAGCTGTTAGATGTAACACTCATTGAGGTGACGGCGCTAATATCAAGTACTATTGTCTGAAACAAAAGTGCTTTACCATTTATAGTGTATTTAAGTGTCCTGTCTCCCTGGGGCTCTGTAGGTGGGAAGTGTGGATCCAGCACGAGACTTCTGCACACTTATCAGACAGAAAACACTTCCATTTGGTGATGGTGAGCTGCAAATTTACCTTGTTTTTGTGTATAACTTTCCTCTTGTTACGTTCTCTGTCATGACTGGTCTTAAGTCTTAGTAATTGTGCTTATCCATTTTTGTTTGGTTGTGATGACCCTTGTGTCCTTCCCAGTCTGTCAGCAGTTGACTCACAGGATAGAGCAGTTGCTTAGCAACAAGAATACTCACTACTACATGAAAAGCATCACCTGTATCCAGGCTTTCAGGGAACAGTCTGTTAAGGTGAGTAAACAGTCACCAGTTCTGTTGGTTACTGAATCAAAATTAGTGCTTACTTGGTGTGGGAGTTTGGACTATTTGAAATATTATAGTGCATAGTTTTAGTATTGCTTGGGAAATAATGAATCGACATTACAAAGATCATTACATTACATTACATTGGTTGTGTTTATCCCAACTTGGAATGCAGCCCAGTGTTGTGGGATTATAACAGGTTTTAATCTGACTTTTTCCAGCTGGGGAATGCTGAACTGTATAATAGTTATCTTCTGTCCTTGAAAAGAAGCATCCCAAACCGAGGGTTGGAAGTGTTTTGGGACCTGTTGGTTCAAGGTATTATACACCTGTATTTTATTGTGTTCATTGTTCAACAAAATCATGTGAATTTTTAACAGAAGGGAAAATGTTTCCCTCATTTCCCACAGACAGAGTCACTCTGATCAGCAGAGATGAGGTGGAAGGAAGTACAATTTCGAAACAAGAATCTAACCAGGTGGTTATGAAACAGAAAACTATACATTCCTAAAATGTTTTTGTTCAGACTTAAAGCGAGGTTTAATCATTATATCGATGTTTTCAGTTCCTGGTTGCTGAAGAGAAGGAGGAGGAAATGGCTTCACCAACTGCTGAAGACACCGGAGACATGGATGACTTGGTGGGTTTTCTTTGGTTCTTTAACATTTTATTTTGTGAGAAAGTAATTGTACATATGAAATCGATGAGCCATTGTAATTTATTCGTGACAAGTCCTAGTCAAGGAAGTCAAACTTAGATGGTTAAAATCCTCGGTCTAAAATGTGTTTTCTATATGATGGCACTCATTGCCTTTGTTTTGAACATTCTCAGTAAACATGGTCAGAGCCTGTATAAAGGCTGCTCTGTATGTTTACTTCTGTGTGCATAAATGACGTGTCTGGAGACATGAGCTGTAAACCTAATGCTATCCCCTTCCTGTGCAGCTGGACATGATGTGAACCAATGGGAGGAAGTACAGTGAACAGGAAAGAAAATCAAGAATCTGATATTTGAACCTTGCCAGATCAACTCCTTCATCTGTCCATTGTTCTGACTCCTACTCAGAGACCAGAGCCTGAGATTCTGTGGAGAACAGTTGTAATGCCCTGTAAAGAACTCTGGTCAAAAGCAGTAAACTGAACACAATCACAGCTGCAATGTACAGTACTAACTATTGTAGTTTTAACAGTTCATGTATAAAGCATTTAGAATGTTTGAACGTCAAGGCACAACTGTATCAGACACCTTTTGTATTCTGATTAAAGATTTATGGTTTACAAACTATTACAGTTGTTATGCTATTTCAGTGATGTTTCTTTTAAATGTTTAAATGTAATTATCATTCAGTGTATTAGCATAATGATAACATTGGTTTGCGACAATAACACTAGTAATTCTTTTGCTTTTGGCTTTTTCTCTAACAAACCCATCTGATGAATTTGTTGAACAAAGATGACTGGGTGAGACTTGAAAACTCTTGTCCTTGAAAGATGGCATCTTGATCGCCCATAACCAGCTTCTGTAAGACCACCTGGTCGACGTCACTTCCTGTTGCAATCACCGTGGTGACTGCATGTGCCCTGCGCATGGCACTAACGGCCTCCTCCAAATTTTCACTGGCTGTTACTCCATCAGTGATGAAAACAAATGAGAGTTCTGCGTAGCGCCTCGCCTCTCCCTGACTGAGTATATTGTCAATGGTGAATAAGATGGCTGAGCCTATGTCAGAGGAAGAGTCCAGATAACGTAAACCTCCCAGGCCAGTCAAGATCTGGGTAGGGTCATGAGTGAGAGGAAAAGCAATTATGTGCTCATTCTCTTTGCCAAACTCCACTAGAGCCAAACGTACTCTCATACGGTCAGTTTTACTCTGCGCAAGGCTAAGACTGTCAGCAACACTTCGCACAAGTTCACCCACATGACGAAAGTTTTCATCCCCCAGCCTTTCTGACCCATCCAAAAGAAAGACCAAATCTACAGGCCGGTCCACACACGGGGCCACGTCAGGCTCTGAAACCAAAACAGAACAAATGAACATGGACATCTCTGATACCTGTATTCTAGGACTGAAACAACTACGGTAATTTAATTTATAGCTCCCATCTAATGAAATACCGTAATTTAAAGTTTTTTAAAGTTTAGTCTGTAGGCATACTCAAACTTTGATATCTTTGTCAAATCTCAATCAGTGGCTTTTCTCATTCTAATTAATCTTTCATAATTGTCATATTGATTAGCAGTTGTTAATTGCAGCCCTGCTTGTAATAAACAACAATAATGTCAGTAGGTTCCTCAAACTACTTTGGATTGAGAAAGACTTGTACTGTTTAGTTGTTGGGCTTTATAAAAAACAATAGTAGCTTATGTGCAATATGTATCGTTAACTGAAGACAAATGTACTTGCCTTGTTTACAGGGGAGGTCTGGACACACAGTAAAAGGTTCTGTACAGAAAATAATATGGGTATTTAGAAGTATACACTTGTATTAAAGGACTTGCAGAGTTAGATTTGACCTACCTGGACAAATCCAAGTCTCTACTTTGTCAATGAAGTCCTCAGCCATGAGATCTGCATAACGCCTCATCTCAGTTACACGCTTCTTGTTATTGCACGCGATGGACAAGAGTGTTTCAGTTTGCTGCATCTTGCCGAACATATCTCCAACCCCAATTGCGTTCACTTCCACTTGAACATCGCTGCAAATGTAGTTCAACAGGTTGTCATCATCTCGAGGATCGAATCTTCCATCTGTGATTACCACCATGGACACTTTGGAGCGTTTTCTCTTGCTGCTGCGAATCAGAGTGTCATAGGCAAATTTCAGAGCCGAGGGGGTGAATGTCCCTCCAGCGATCCATTCCAACTTCTTCACTGCCATTTTGAAAGCTGATATGGAGTTTATGTTTGGGTCGTCGAGGCGGATGGCTTCAAAGGTGCCATTGTGACTATATTGTACAACTCCAACTCTTGTACCTACAACAGTCAAACATACTCTTTCAAAATGGAAAGAGATGATCCACTCCACGTAGCATGTACTGAAAACTTCCTACCCGTTGTTGATGTGGGGTCACTGGCCATAGATCCCAGTCTGTTCATGGTGTTGATTACAAAGTTCTTTTCTAGAGTGAAGTTTGTCAGCCCAACACTCTCTGAGCTGTCAATGACAAACACTATGTCCAGGGCTCCACAATGTTTTTCACAATCTGACAATTGACAAGGAAATCCTCTTAAAACACCAGATATTCCAGGTATCAGTATGCATTGTAATACAAGATAAAAACATACCACAACAGCCACACGTCTCTCTGATGTATGTCATAACGTCGCATTCCTGTAGTCCCGATATATCTTTACTATTTACTTACAAACAGAGCAGAACTAATAAGAATGTTTAAAGTACTTACAGTCAGTCCAGGATCCCCCATTGGTCCCGGGTCTCCCTGAAAACACCACATGAAAAGTGTATTCAAATGGCATTCAAAGTATAGGAAAACAATGTGTCTGGTCCTTGGTTGAGTTGCTGCTGCTTACATCAGGACCTGACGCCCCTCTGGGTCCTCGCTCCCCTGGATGACCTAGTTCACCAGGTTGACCCTAAAACATTGAAGAAACACTCACTTAGTAAATAATTACCATACTCTGACAGTTTACATAATGTCCTCCCTTCTTCTCCCTTATTTCATGCTACACTGTCTTGTCTAATAAAGCCTACAGGCCAAAAAATAGCATTCATTTCGATGAAAGTCGGTGTATACCTCTTTTTTCTTTTTCCTTTTTCAAAATAATTACCGGTATTTGTGTTGTGCATTTTCTGAAATTTGAAAATGCATAACACAAAAACACATAAAATGGAACAGGATCAAGGTTCCCCAAGTCCAAAGTAAATGTCCCATTTAGTCCAGAGTCTGTCAAATGTCGGTCCAGTCCTTGATCGTGGGCCCAGTTTGTCTCATCCTTTTGTTTAATGGTCTTTTTCCCCAGCTGCCGGGAGTACATTCCAAAGGCCCAAATAGATAGTTCTGAAATCAAGTGGGATGATGATGTCAAAACAGTTTGTTGCCCTTTATTAATCTCTGTCCAATATATCTGAGCAGGACAGTCCCAAAACACATGGTTTGCCTCCTGCCTCAGTTTATCCAACAGATAGAATTACCCTGTGAATAATGTACACTTTGACAGGGACACATTTTCCAACTAAACTCCCTCCAAACATGTGATTTTGCGGTTCTCCACTTTCCCACTCTTTCCCATTTATTTTTAATTAAGACAAGTTTGTTATCTTAAGTTCGGGAGCAAGACCACACCCCTTTTAAGCCCCCTCCTACAGCCACACTATTCAAGCATCCAGGTCACACACATCAGCGTTTGTGATTTCATGCCCCTCCTTTCTAATTATTCTAATATTCTAATTTATGTCCTAGATGGGGGAATTGAGGCATGGGAGCCTTCAGCGCTCATGGCCAGAAGCTCCAAAACTGTATCCATTTTCTGTACATTTGTGTTGTTCATGTTTCTCGTAGCTGGGGTCGTGGTCCTTGCTAGTGTAATGTAATTGTATCCCTCATTCTTACAGAAGCACTGAGCAGTATACAGATTATATGAATTACATAAGAACAGTATACCAATTATATGCAATATTGTTAAATTGATCTTACAGACTCTCCTGGCAGTCCTTTTGTTCCAGCCTCTCCTTTGGCACCACATTGACCTCTACCACCTCTGGAGCCTCTTCTGCCTCGATCACCCTTCTCTCCCTGAAAAATCAATACAGATTTATCTGAGCTTATATTGAAAACTCATTATTAAATGAGAAAATGGAAATCATACTGTTGGTCCCCTTGATCCAGAAAAGCTGAATCCTTGCCGTCCTTTATCGCCCTTTTAAAGAAAACACATCTAGTAGTACTCTTTTTTTAAATAATGTTATAAGCTCACATACTATTGGTCCATGGGGTCCTGGTTCTCCCCTTGGTCCTGGTTCTCCAGGATCACCCACTTTGCCCTGCAGATGACATTTAGCCATCAGCTGTTGTTTACATTTAGATAGTGTAAGTTTTAATGGTTAAAGAACCCACATTTAATCCTGCACCCCCTCGTTCTCCAGGAGGACCTCGTGGACCAGGAAGCCCTATGTCACCCTAAGGAAAATACAGTTAGAAAGAAAAGTTATTAAAACCGCACTGGTAACATATGTGTTTGATTTGATTAATTTTAAAATGTATTTCATTGCACAGAACATGCAACTCACACATTTGTAGGTTTTTATCAATTGTATATTACACTTTTTCTTAAAGGTAGTATGGACGATTTTTTTCAGCGAATTTTTTATCATATTTCCTCGTGGCGTGGACTGCCGATTAGTCCTGCCACGTATCAATCATAAAAGCACCTATCGCTCACCTGCAGCCGCGTGCAGTTCATCCCCACGTTTCCGTGTGTCTAAGCGCATGGATCTATCATAATATAGTTCCCTCAGTGTACGGGGCAAAATGAAGACGGAGAAAGACAGTTCGAGCTGACTCAGAAGTGGATAGAAATCTACGGGAGACGAGCGATGCGATGCGATCCGTTGCGCTAATAAACAAACGCACGTGTGTGTTGTATCAGTCCGCACGGGGGAGTGGCATGCGCACTTCCACCTGCGTTCTCAAATCGCCGAAAAATCGTCCATACCGCCTTTAATTGAAGAGTAATGGCATGCAAATGTTCTCTAGAAATTACAAATATTTTAAAATATCTGTGTTAAAATTGGGATATTTTGGGAAATGTTATAGGCCTACAGTGCATTAATGTCAGTCTTTATGATGAATAAGAAAATTCCCAGATATTTCTTCTCTCTAAGACCTAAATCAAGGAAATCATGGGCGTTTCTGGAGAAATTGAGGATGAGGTGAAGCTGCTGGCTGATGCACAGGCTGCTGACTCATACTAAAGTAAGAGAGTGTATACCTTTGCCCCCTTCAGCCCACTCTCGCCAGGTTGACCGGTGCTTCCAGGAGGTCCTTGATCACCCTAAAAATAAATGGACGTGTCAAGTTTGAACCACCTCATTAATCAACCCGTGGAGGTAACCAAAAAGTAGTGACGTTTCCGCTCAGTGTGTGAAGAATTGTCCTGGGACTCTCATTACAAAGTCTATTAGCTTGAAAATAGGCCAAATTACAGCAGACAGGAAGTGTTTGGAGCTGAAGCATTCCCCTGGGAGTTTTGAAATTCACATTATCGTACTCCCACACAATTCCTTTTTTCAACAACAGGCTTATCTATGACTAACCACAGTCTGCAGTCTTATGTATGGTGTAAAACAAGTTCATTTTGTACCTTTTCTCCATTTGGTCCGTCCTGTCCTGGTCTGCCCTTTGGACCAGGATCTCCTCTTCTCCCCTGTTAGGCATTATGAGCAAATCAATATTACTCATTATTTGGAACTGGAAAACCCATTAGAATTAGCAAATAATACCGATTCTCCTGGTCGACCGGGAAGTCCATTAAGCCCCTGGGAAAAGGGGCATTTGCATTTCAGGCAATAGACTGGATGATATTTAAAATTAAATGATGCACATTTTAACAGAAATTATGAGATAATTGTTGTTGTGAGTGTTATCGGCTTTCACAGTCCTCAGAGTGCTATAATGTGAATCTGGAGTGGCAACATTAAGAATATTGCAGCAAAAGTTAGTCCTGTGAATACCTTTTTGCCCTTCAGTCCTTGCTCCCCTGGGCTGCCAGGACTTCCTCTTTCACCCTGCAATAGTGATACAGGTTGGTTATTTGTAGACTTATGGCTTTATTTATGTATTTTAATTAAAACTAACCTTTTCTCCAGTTTCACCAGTTAGGCCTGGAGGACCTGACTTTCCCAGATGTCCAGTTTCACCCTAAAGCGTGTTTGAATATTTAAAAAGAATCTGGGTGAGAATTCAAGTTAGATCTAAGACACAACTAATATTAAATAGGTGGCTCTTCAAACCCGATAGAGACTCTTGTAAGTAAATGTATCATAGGGAAAAAATATTCTAATAGCTCAAACATCTTCAACAGGTTCTGTTCATGTTACATTGACACTGCATTATTTTACAGATAGAAACAGGCAGTTTGGATACAGACCTTGTCACCATTGTCTCCTGGTTGTCCTGAGTCACCCACATCTCCTGAAAAACCATCTGGTCCCTTCAAACAGCAAAACCACAGTCTTTCAGCACACACAACACGTTATTTTATATTTAATGTAGTTGTGAGTAATCTACTTCTTAAATCGAGATTGCATTGTCACACCATATGGAATTTTCAGTCAGCTAATAACCAATGGAGATTTTGAAGATAGTAACTACTAACTAAATTAGATTCAAATTGTGTGATAACATTTTTATAACTGACCCAGCAGTTAATGGGGTTGTTCCATTTTTGCTCTTGTTTAATTTTCATACCACTTTGGTTAATGCATTATCTTTTTCTAAAAAAGACAGAAACCACACTCACCTTGTCTCCTGGATCCCCTTTACAGCCTGGAGCTCCGATACGGCCAAGTTTACCCTGTCAACACAACAATATTGTTTATCCACACATCAACTACATGTCGCCTCAAACACGTAACTACCTTTTGTCCATCTGTCCCATTTCTGCCCTGAAGTCCCCCTGTTCCCTGAAGAATGGCAGATGTCAGAATGTCAGAACAGTAACATCTTGTTTGTATTTTAAAAAACATAAAAAAATTAAAGTAGCCTACCTTTTTCCCTAATGTTCCAATGTCCCCCTGGCAATAAAAAGATGACGTCAAAAGTAACCTTTAACAGATTTACAAAGAACTGTGCGATTCTTACTTTGTCGCCTTTATGACCCGTTCCTCCCTATGCAAACGAGAAACCACGGACATTAAAACACAAAAACAAAAGTGACAGTTTTATGATCAAGGCTTAGGTCAAACCTTGGGTCCGGGTCGTCCTATGGGACCCTCAATGCCGGTATCTCCCTGTAAAACACTCAATGATCAGCACTATCAGCACTGTCATAAATGTCTATTCATGTATAATTTGTTTTTTATACCTGTTGGCCTTTTTCACCTTTTGTTCCAACAAAACCCCGCCCTCCTTTAGTCCCCTGCGAAATCCACAAAAAACTTTACTAAGAAATGATGGTCAGCAAAATGAACTGAATCTAAATGAACATACTGCACCTTTAGGCCTCTGGAACCTTTTTGACCTGGTAGTCCAGGAGTCTCATAACACGGAGTTTTATAACACTAAAAGAACAAACAAAAAACAAAAAATATCAATCAAATTTTTTTTTCTGAATATATACAGAATTTTCATCTATAGTTCTTACCTGTAAATATGCTTGATATTTCTGTAAAGAAAGAGGGTAAACCGATACATGTATCATTAATATTTTAAACTTCCTCTATACTTACCAACATATGTTTTCTTCATGTTTCAATATTATTTAAAAGATTTCACTAAAGTAGAAAGCTCAATATCTACATCACATCAGGAACTAAACCAGGACTAGTATATGTTTCTCATCACCATCGTTTTTATAATCCGATCCATGGTCTCCGTCATGATTTTGGTCCGTCCGTCAACAACATCCACCGCTATGAAGTCATCTCTGAAGACGTCGGTGGGCGAGCTGGCGATCTCCCTCATCCCTACTTCATCGATAAGCCTGGTCGCTGCCACGGCAAAGATCTGGATGCCCTCCTCCCGGGCTTTGTCGGCCATGACCTTGATGCCCCCACAGGGATTCCCAGTCACGTGGCCATCGCTGATCACCACGGAGAAGCGCACAGCCTTTGTATCCGGGTATTGGTGGGTCATCTGGTATGTCATGTTTTTGAGGGCACAGTCCGTGTACGTGCCTTTGCCCAGGTAGTTGATGCTGTCCAGGCTCCTGATGAAATTGGTCTTGGTGGTGAAGGCGCTGAAGATTTCCTGAGTTTGAGAGTAGTGCAAGCCGCCGATAGACCAACTAATCCTGATTTGATCCTTGTAGTTTTCGTCCTCCAGCCTTTGTGCAAACATCTTGCTGAATTCTCTGATGCTTTGGAACAGCTGTCCTGGGGGAGACGCTTGCAATGCAATGGTTTCTGAAGTGTCAATGGTGAAGTACAGCCTGATGGGACAGTCAATCACTTCTGTGGAATAAGTATTGACAGCATTGACATTTTTTTTTTTTTGACAGCATTTTTTTTTAGCCTAAAATGACATGGTTTAAGATAAATTCAATAAAATATTTAACAGCGAAAAAGTAAGAATTCATTGCTCACTCACTCATACAACCTTCAGGGCTTGGGGTCGGAGTTGGTGGTGGTGGGGAGACTAATGGATCGTCGCCTCGTCCTGGAACGGGCCTGGGACCTCGAGGAACCAGCTGTGATGCTGCAGCCTGGAGCAGACATACAAGGGCCAAGCCATTGAGGGCCATACTGACTCCAGCAGGCCTCCTCTGAAACAGGGAACCGTTTATGAGTACTTTGGTTTGACTCCATAGTAAATGCAGGAGGAAATAGTTATCTGACAAGTGAGTCTTTACAGAAGGCGCCTTCACTGAAGCTACGAATGTTTATGGTTTTTTAACATGATGTCATGGATGTCTTCAGGATTAAGTGCCAAAATAACTGTTAAAGAAATAAATACAATTCTATGTTTATTTGCCCTTGCAATTTCTCCAAACATGCTTACATGGGCTTTGGGATTTGGAGTTCTCTCTCTAAAAACTCAACTTGGTTTAGGGTTTTACTATTTTTATCTTTTAGTTTGCATATGTGTTTATGATTGGTGAATAACAGTTTAATTTAAAGTCTATGCATTAAATTGTTTTTCATGTGAAATACAAGTTTATTTTCCCTGTATACATTTCTCATTTAATTCCCAGTCCACTTTTTCCCCGAAAAAGTTCCCCCCCAAAATTCTCAGCAACACTATTTTCAAAGACGTTGCCATAGAAGTAGAAACAGCTCTTATTTACCATAATTTTGAAACACATGAATCAAAATGTGCCAACATATTACAACCTTGAAAACCTGCACATACGAAAAGTCTAGATTTCTTTGCAAAGATGTTTTCTAGGCTACTTAATTCTCACTTTTGCAATTAATGTATCATCAGTGATAAAGTGGGACACTCTCTTAATAAGCGGGACATGGGACAAGGGCCTAAATGGCTGCGCAGGACCTGAAAGAGGACAGGCGGTCCATGGGTTTCAGCATCACCTTTATACGAGATATTTAGAAAACTTTTGTCCCTTCAAAATATATATTGTTTTGTTTGCTTAATTTTCATCCCTCAAAAACCAATGGAGAGATAACATATTAAAACGCGCGAATAAATAAGTCGTGGAGCACGGAAAAGCCAGTTGTGAGCGCTTCTCAAGTTTAAACTTTTACATCTTTTCAGTTTTCGATATTTTAGAGTAAAAAGTTGACTACTCACCAATATAATAGCCTCCAAAACCAAGCTGCGACTTTAATCTCCCCGGATTTTCAAGGAATTTGCAGGAAGTGTAAACTGAAGATAGTCATCTGAGTCGGGACGGTCCCACATCAGCGCGCTCAGCCCGGGTCAAGTGTGCGCTCAGAGACGCTCGCACTCACGCATGCGCAAACAGACACCACTTTTTTTGTTAGTTCTTTCTTCTTTGCAACAGCTGGACGCAGAAAGCCGTAGTAGTCTCTAAAAGTAAATATGTAATGTGGAATGAGCTATGGGCAAACACTACAAGCTACAATAATCTATTCATCTCGATCTGGTGCAGACTCGGGGCGGGTCGGTCCTCAGACTCTGCACGGCCTTAAATGGAGAGGACGGACCGAAGACTATGGGACAGACACAGAACACTCACACACTGTTTATGTTTCGACTGGATACAACATCAACTATGTCATGTAGGAATGCTGTTTAGTGCCTCTACAATCTATCTGTAAACTTGTAAATGTTAATAACAACATTTCACAAATAACAAAATAAACGCGCCATCATATTTTACGATCATTTATTCCAGACAAAACTGATTTAGAAATTATGTATTGGAACTTAGTATTGGCTTTATGATTTTACAATGTGATGTGTAGCAGTTGATGAGGAGCAAGAGCCAGTTTTCTGAAGATAAGGCAATCATAGGCTACATAACTAAAGATTATTTGTATAATTTTGATAATTCAAGCCTAAAAATTCAATCTACAGTCCAAATAATATGTATAGTGCTTTTTTATCTGTTTATGTCACATTCATTTTATTTTGTCATTCAGAAAGTTTGATTTCATAAAGCAACAATGAGAATGAAAGAAAAGTTAAGATTTTACTGTTGTTTGAGCATGATCTCTCTATTATCACTACATTTTATTTGTCTCACAATAACAGTAACACTAAAATGTCATATTGTAACATCACTAGTGACAAGGCTCTTGAACGCAACAAAAAGAACATCCATACATACCCGTATAGACACCCAACTGCATAAACACATATTCTGCAAGAAATGATAATGCATTTGTCATTTCATCCTGCTTTTACCAAGAGAAGACTGTGAGGATATTTCGGCATATGTATTTTAAGGACACAGAAGATTTCCATGACAGATGTGAGACATGCACGGTGTTGTCATGTTGCCTGGTCTTCCAATCAACTGTACTGTGCAAAACTGCAATCTGCAATGTCGCCACCAGATGTTGTTAGAACGTCTGCAACATTCATTTCACGTTGTGGTTGATATTATATGTTGGGTTTAGTGTATTACACAGATGTATATATCCATGCAAAAGTTATTCCGATTTGATTCTATCCTGGCTCAAGCAGCCGCTATAATTTTGATGAACAAGCTTTTCTTTTGTGCAATGAGACATTAGTGCTTGAAGGACATCGTTTTAAAGATACTGTAGAAGGTATATTATTACTGATGACCCACCTGCCTCTTCACGCCTCTGTGGTTTTATTCAGAGTTGAATAAATCAGCACCTGGGACATTTCCTCTCAGCAGGAACTGTGGCAAGGTCACTCTGCGAGCTGATGATTGAAACGCTCTGCTTCATTTATCTTTACTATTTAACAACATGAGCCGATATGCTTTAGTGAAAATATTAAGACACTAAGGCTGACAACTTTGCTGGATCCTGCCAAATACCACCATCTCACTTTAAGCCCTGTTTCATTCACAGACACCATTTAAATGAAACAATTTATAAGGTTGTCTTTAATCTTGCAAATTAGCAGAGGAAGAAGTTTAAATGAGGAGAAAGTGGCTCAGATATAGATTGTCCCATAAACTTGGAGGTTAGCTGTTAAATCCCAGCTCTTGGCAGCCAATGTTCTGCCGGTTTGCCCCAGGGTAGCTGTGGCTATAAAAGTAACTTTCCATCACAGAGTTGGACAAAGGAAATGGTAAATGCACAAGTGAAGCAGTTTAGTGTCAAGGGTTATATTAACACCAGCACATTATTTATGTTGCCTAATATCTTCTAACATTTTGAGGGAGCAATGAAGCACTGGCGCCATGTCAATTGGATAATACAATGGACATTTTGGTGCTCCACAAAAAATGACCATGTATAGTGTGACCATTTATAGTGCATTAGTTGACATTTATTTTTATAGGATAAACTATGGAGCGGTGGTGCAAATGAATGACATGCACATAGCACATGAGACTCAACTGAATATGTAATAGAAGATAATGAATGATTAATAATTAACAACGATTTAGAAAATATTATGCTTTGGCGCTTAGAACCCGGCGGAGAACGATGAGCAGAGCAGGAGATGAGGATTCTTCCCCCTGGAGCCTTGACACTGGTGGTGGTGGTGAAAATAAAACTTGAAAGTAAAATAAACTCTGTAAAGGTGGTGCTGGGGTGGAGGAGGGCTGTGCGAGCTGAACTGCTGAATGGAGGCTGAGCGGTGATTGGCAGCTGCTGTGTCATAACAGCGGGGGGGTGAAGGCTATGCAGCTGAGCCAGCAGGAATAGTCTTCCAGGCTGAAACGCCGCTATAGCTTCACATCAATTACACTATACTAAAATATTTAAGTTCGTACATTTCAAGTCAACACGTTTTTTAAAAAAGCTCACAACTTGTCCCTCAAGGGCTAATAGCTCGTCATAGAAAACAAGGAGGGAAAATCTCCACCAAATATAGGATATACTTTTAATCTAAATGCCCTGGGCCTTACACCATCATTGTGTGGAAGTGGTTAAATATTACATGTGCTATCTTACTTTTGCACATATCATCATTCTGAATAGACCTCCTGGATTTTGTTTTCCAATATGCGCAATATGATGAAATCTGCATGCAAGCTTGGCACACCGTGACAAGTGCATTAGTACATTTCAGTCTTAATTAAATGGTTGGTAACTTAGTTTTGTGACATGCTTTATCCCCAAATCATACGGAACACTCATTTTGACTCCATCGCGGCATAACTATTAGATTTATTTACTGCCGTGCAAATGACAATCTAGACCCAAATGGGCATTTCACTTGTGGGAGTACAGGATAAGCCACTTGCAGGTAAATGCCCTAGTTTAGAGCTGCATTTTAATGAGAGCGCATGTTGGAGTCTTGACATTTTGTGTGCCATTGACACTGCTGCTCAGGCTTTTCACTCATTTAAAACTCAGCCTCCTCGGGAGTCCAATTAGATGAGACGTAGCAATAGTGCACTCACATTGACTGACCTACTGGGGTTGTTTATAGAGCGCCCAAATGTGTGCCGGACGAGTGGGTGAGGGGGGACTGGGGTGCAGGCAATGCGTTTCCGAGGAGGTGCTGAGCGAGCAAGTGAGCGATTAGGTTGGATGCAGGCTACGTGAGATTTGTCCTCCAGGGATTGGTTGTAATGTGCTTGCTGCAACTATCCACTGTAAAAATGAGACAGAAATCAGAAACTGTACACAAAATACAACAAAGTCAAGCTTTGACAGCCACAGCTGCCCTGAGGCTAACTGAGAGGTGAAATGGCTGCCAATCTGCCCCAACAGCCTCTTCAACCTCCTCTCTTTGCTCAATTTTAAAGCAAAGTCTTACTGATGTGGGTGAAATGCAAACACAGTGACAGTGCGCACCTTTCAGTTAAAAAGAAAGGTTGTATATTAATTGTTGATCAGCAAAATATCTGAAATGTTGCACGATATGACAAAGAAATCTCTTTTTTACAGCACTGGATGTATTAAAGATGCACTTTTTCACATTTTTGACTGCCTGTTACCTGCTTGTCTCCATAGAAAAGTTATTACACTGCCTAAAATGTTCCACAATATGACATTTCATTTTTCTATCCTGCTTCTCAATTACAGGTGTTTTATTGGTCAAAAATACCTTGAAAAACAAACATTCTTACTGATAATGTGGTTGCCTCTGCACAGATCTGGCCTGTAACTTGGCCTGCTTGCATCCATGGAAGATGGATAAGGGTAATACCATACTGTAGAATCTCTGAGGAAACAAGCAGAAATAATGATCCTCTAGATAACATGGTGCACACAAGGTAACAGTCTTGTCATGTTGTGATTAAAATCTCACCTAAAGAGCCAGCGCACACTCTTTTTATCTAGGACAGGCCTTGTTAAATGTCAGCTGTGAAAAGTGACAAATCAAGATAAACAGCCACATACTGAGGATAGGAATAATATGATCCCAAATAAATAAACAAACTGACCAGATTCAGCCCCATAGTCTCATTTTGATTCAGCACAAAAGAAGCTTGTATTAAAAGCATCCACTTTGTGCATTTTCATAATTATAATCATTATTTTAATGTCTGGTCGGTAATGGTTCTCTGTAATGGGTATAATTTTGTCATACATTACCAAAAGCAAACAGGCCGTTCCAACGCTGCCGTCTCATTTCCACAGAAGTCGCTGAGAGAATGCGGTGCTTTTTGGCCGTGTTACTCAGACTGAAGATGACCTGCTTGAATAGTACATTAGCTGTTTGCAATTTACCCACTTTTCAAAGGTTCACAGTTCTATAGAGTCTGCAAAAATCTTTCTAGGTCGATGTTCTGCAGATGAAAGCACAGCACATAATGTAGAAAGGCAAAGCAAAAGCCTTCGAAATTTAAAATACGTTTCAAGAAATGTGTATGAAGCTTATAATGTATCATTTTCTGTCTGTAATAAAAGTGCCATTGAAACATAGAGAGATAAAGAACATTCCCCATTTTGGAAAAGCTAAGAGGAGCAAGACTTAAAGTGCACATAGACTACAACATTATAGCCTACTTTTACCCAGTATATATAATCTTCCTAGTTAGAGGTGAGATTCCCTCAACATTTTGCCATTTGTCTGCAGTTTCTAACCAAATATTTGTTTTTGATTCTATATTTTTCACAATTAGGTTAGGGTTAGGATCAGTGTTAGCTTTAGGAACAGTTCATTTGGTTAAGCTTAGCGCTTTGGAACGTGAATTAAAATGTAGAACATACTGTAGGTAAAGGTAATTCCACTGTTTCCTAGCAACCATATTGTAAACAAGGCCCAAAATCCATCTAATTACACAATAGTTAATGAAATGAATGTTCAAACTGACAGAAAAGTGTGTTCATTGGCTTTTGGATGGAATGTGACTTGCTGATGACATAGACTAATATGATTCTGTTGTAGAACTCAGCTCTACCTCCCGTATTTTCAATGTTTTGTTTTCTTTTTGGCCAACAGGCTCTATTTGACTGAAACAGGAATATGTGTTATCCACGCGACCATGAGCACTACTCTTCTTCACAGTCTTCCACTTGTCGGATTATTATTTAGCACCGGTCAAATGCTCTTCAAGTAGCCCAACCATTACCAACCTTCCAAAATGATTGTTACTGAAGTTAGATTTTTACAGAGTTGCCACAATTTTTAGCCCCCTCCACTTAAAATCAAACTGGTTTTGGAGTAGTTGTATCTTTCCCTTAAAAAAACACAATTACTGATAAAACTATGACGCAGACAGAATCATAGTTGCTGCTCTTGCCTAAAATACAACTCTATTAACTATTAACTTCACAAACCATAAACCATCTTCACCTAACATTATCTTATTAAAGCTTAAACGTTACTCCTTTGCAAATTTGCTCAATTTTGTGCATTTCCAAAACCGAATCTTGCACACCTCACCATTTATGTCAAAAAGCAGGGTAATGTATTCCTATCAGTGTTCTGTTTCTCCACAGTGTGCTGAGATTTCAGATTGATCAAAGCTGGATCTCCACAACAGCGGCAGAGGATTCAAAGAGACAATGTGTGAAGACGAGAAGACAGGCGTGTAGTCTGAACTCGCAATAACCTTTCCCTCTGTACTTCCTATGGATATTGGCACTTCGAGGATTTAATGCTTCAACATGGGATGAGTTTAGGAGCAGATACTGTATGCCTGTGGTTAATACAACTGAGAAGGGAAATCAAGAAGAGTCTATTACTAGAAAAAGAACATCTGTCATGTTGCTTTTCAGAACAGTGTCTTTAAAATCAGCATGAGTGTAATTTATACTTGATGTATTTTGATGTCAATGGGAAAGTGCTCAAAGGCGTCCACTTGTTTTCACACTGGGAATCGGGTCTGACTTGTGCTTGTAACGTATAATATTATATAATTGGATTTTGGAACGGTTTTAAGTACGGTAAGTGCATCCAAATGAACAACTGCGGGGCTCTTTAATGCTCAACCCCAGAACAACATGGAGCTGGTAAAAGGGATTCTTTTCTTCCTCCTCCAACATGCGTCTGATATTGAAAACCCTTTGGGATAAAACTGATCTTTCAAGAAGCAAAAGCAGCAGAAGCATCTCAAAGAGCATAACTGAATCAGAGGCTGAGTGAGAAGAGCTCATTGGCTTTGTGAGTTAAAGATGAACATGGACCAGGGTCTAATGGACGGCCACTAGCACCAAAGGAAACAGGAGTTTTTGGGGCTGGAAAACAGGAATATTTGGGAAATCATTTATACTTTTTCATAACTGCAATTAAATGGAGTGAATGAAGCCTGTGCTCTGGTTTTGAAGTATTCAGATCCTTTTAGATTTATTTCCAACTGGTTTTAGTCGTAGAAACTCAAACCCAAGTGAGAGGCCTATTCTGCTTGATAAAACCAAAACACCAAATGACAATATCTTAGCCATCATGTCAAATATTTTTGCAATTAAGAATAAATCACAACTGTTATTAAAGCAATATTTGATTTGAACTTGTATGTATATACAGTGGGCCATGTTTATGAAATGTTTAATACAATATCTACAAAGTCTCCCTCTAACGCTCAATACGATTGTGTAAGACATTGAAGAAATGCAGGTCCTTCACTAAATGTGAAAAGGCTCATAATCCTGTTGATTTATGTAATTCATTATTGTAGATGAAAATAAACCATAATAAAGAAACAAAACAGTTTCAAAACTAATTTTCAGAACAATTTAGTAAAACGATTTGCATTTTTGGTTCTTGTTATAGCAAATAGATTTGCAATTTGGTGAGGGTAAAATTATTAAATTCACATCACATTCACTATCCAGGGCTCCTAAAGTGCCAAATTAATACAATAATCACATGGATTTCACAAACATGATTGTGGAGTGCTACACGTATAAATGTTAAAACCTCATGTTGATAAGATGTTATTTCTCTGCGGAGCATATTACAACTTTTGCTTTTTGTTCATTTTCATTTCAATTTTATTTTGATAAATCTTCTGTTTCAAATCTAAACGAAGGTTTTGTTACTCTCCAAACAAAAATGATTCAGCTCACATTTGCAAATCAAACAACTTTGACTTTTATTCAATTCATGTAAGGACATCAGAGATGCAATTTGAACAAACAAGACATGTACTGATCCAATGCAGTCCTTGGGAGCGTGTGGCTGGTTTGTAAAAGTCTCCTCTTGAGTTAAGGCGTCAGGGTCTCCTCACACTGTGGTGACCCTCATGACCAGCTCCCGTGTGCTGGGGCTGGGCTGGCTGCTGCGGGGCTCTGGTTGTCGCAGATGGCTGAGGAGATGGAGGATGGTGTAAGGACAGTGCTCTGGGACCACGCTGCCATTGGTGGCGTCAGTGTGTGCATCGAGTCCTGCAGCCGCGACCACTGTAGTGGAGGTGGAGCCTGCGGCTGTGGAGGCCACCACCATGAGCGAGGACGTGGAATGGGACACGCCCACCCCAGTCTGAAAGGCCTGTCTGGGCTGAGTCCTGTCCACCGCCACCTCCTTCAGCTCCTCGCTGTCCAGAGTCTTGTCATAGTTCAGCACCTTCCACTGCTGGTTCACAGCCTGCCACCGGTGGAAGATACGGAAAACAGAAGGACCCTCGTGGACAATCAGCGCTGCAGAGGAGAGGAACTGTTAGTAAGCAGTCATAACAGGAAGTCTGACAGTATTTCCTGTCTACAAGTGTTTAGGGCCCGCCCTCACAATTTATTCAGACTTGGGAATTGACTAATTTATGATGATTAAAATGTTCAAAATGCACACCAAACCTGATGCTAAAGGGTAAAAGTCTATGTTTGCTGCCATAATAGACGGAATCATTTCAAATTGAATGATAATGTATTGTATGATACCTAAAATAAATTATATTAGTAAAGCAATTTTAAAGTAGGAATGAGAATTAATTCTCAAATATGTCTGAGGCCTAATTAGCCTCATGGAGATAATCAATAGCATCTTATTACAGTTTAAAATTGCGTATTGATCAACATTCAATGAACTTTGGAAACTCAACCGCTCATTAGACACAATGTTATATTATAATGTGGATATGTAATAACCAAATATATTTAACTTTTCTTCTAACAAGCTTGTGTGGCACAGTCTTATTAGAAGAAAAGTTAAATTCAAATGTAATATTAGAATTCATTAAAAAAAATTAATAATATATATATATATATGTAACATTTCACATGGGCATGTTTGTAAATTACTTATATCATGAAAAGACACCAAAGCTTTATATTGCTACAGTGATAAAATGGTCATGGATCAGGAGCTTGAGAGGGGTCACGAATCAAGATGACTTTGTGACAGTTCCTGGGCTGACCTTTTCAAAAATATTAAGCTCAGTTCCACCTCTATATCCTCAATATGCAGCCTTTTCAAGTATGCAAAGGTCAAGTCACACTCAATAAACTCTGTATGTTTCTATGGCTTATTGTTTTATGCATGACTATATGCTTCTGGCACCATTATTCTCCTCTATTCTATTCTATTCTTAAATTTAACTGAACTGAAAAAATAATATTGCAATAATATTATCACAATATTGAACCTGGTTAATGTTTTCTTCTCATATTGGGAAGCACTAGATTCAGATTTATACAACACATGCAGAACGTACCACCACACGTGTCATCATAATGAAGAGAAAGTATGTGTCATTCACCTTATTTATGCTTAATTTAGGTATTAGTTGATTAATGAGTCATCAGCACTGAATGAAATGAGTCATCTTTTTCCATTGGCAGCAGAAATAACAGTCCAGTGTCTCTCTCAAACCTTGTTTTCTGATAAGTGCACATCAG
The DNA here is from genome assembly GCF_026437365.1 of Eucyclogobius newberryi. Taxonomy (NCBI): domain Eukaryota; kingdom Metazoa; phylum Chordata; class Actinopteri; order Gobiiformes; family Gobiidae; genus Eucyclogobius; species Eucyclogobius newberryi. The sequence continues at coordinate 15,053,776 of NW_027315768.1, read as the reverse complement.
ACCTTTGCTCTTAAATGTCTGCAAGGTGACAAGATAATGAGTGTAAAGTGCGACGCTAAAGACTCCACGGCCAATCAGATCAACTGCTGAGGAGACACTCATCCTCCGTCTGCTGCCGTGACAGTCACTGCTTTCCTAATGTGAGACGCCTTCACCAAAAGTCTGCAGGTCCCCGGGCTCCACACCAGGACTGCACGCTCAGAGCTCAGAGCCCACACACACCGGAGGAGGTCTCAAAACCTTTTACTCACCCCCTGTTGTTCTGCTCAAGTCAGTGGTTGTTTTCATCATGTCGTTTGTAATGGAATTAACCAGTTTTACATAGATTTAATAAAAGTCAGTTTGCATATAAGCTCTTTATTTACTTTGTACTACCATGGTCTAAATGTGTTGGATTTAGCTGGATTTGTTTCAGTAGTAAAGTAAAATAAAATGTCCCAACGTCCTTACCGATGCAGACTATATCCATGAAGCCGTACATGCCGTAGCAGATCTGGAACAGCAGGTCCTGCCGTTGCCAGCGCGCTGATGGACTGAACGATGACCACACCAACCACGAGATACTGGCCATGAGGAACAAGGAGCCCAATATGGCTGCTGCGATCTGCACTTTCTCTATCACTGTCAGGGAGATGGCTTGCCACTGAATGAAAACAACAATAGATTAAGTAAGAGGCAATACTGCATGTTGTGAATTTTAATATCTTAGCTGTTAGAGTTATGTGCTATTTGAGCCGTCGTTCATTCTGGATCATTTGTGTCTAAGCCACAATCAATAGAACTAATCTTTATTTGAAATGTTATTTTTAATTATTTATATTCAAAGTTACTCAGGCTGATAATTGAATTTGGAACTTCAACGTACTGCAACATGAAGAGAGAGTTTATTATAGAGGCCTCCATCACAATGTTCTTTCACACAACAGTGTTTAGTCAATCCATAGAATTAAAATAAAACTGTAATTAATTGAGCATCAGTCTTTTGTAGAGAAAGATTCAGTTGTAGTCATCTGGACAGTAGTGCTTCTCAATCTGCTGGTCTATTCTGAGAACTCAGATATTTATTCTACTCTGGGCTGTGTAAACCGTCCACCGGGCAGAGCCTCCTGATAATAGCCTGTCCTGTTTCCCCTGAAACTTTAAGTCCAGACGATACAACTGAATCTTTTTCTACAGTGGACAACTCCAGGACGAATGAGGGATTGCACCCACTTCCTTCAGTCAATTGCACTTCGGAAGAAAAGTTTTATGTTTTATCCCAAAAAGATAGTGTGATAATATTATGTCTTCAAAATCAATCACAAAAGTACAAAAATATCACCATATACTATTATTTGATGATTTACAACATGTTTTTTTTTTTTCATTTTTATTTCTAACTAGCTCTTTTTGCAGCATTAAGTCACAATAAATGATATGGTCGATATTCAGATGTTGCATCTTAAAAACAACATTTACAATATATTCTAACTATTGCTATATTGACAACGCTTCAAGAGAGTAAAGTGAGGTTTACATGGGTCAGTATGTAATGCTCGACAGAAAAAATAAATGAATAAAAGAAATATGTATCTATATAAAAATTAAATATGGTATAGTGTAAACACATACTGTACTTTGAAGACGTACAACTACAGTAGGTGGCGGTAACAACATAGAAAAAAATGGTGTATTATTATAATATAATGTTTAATAAGCATTTATACAATGCTTATTAAACTATTTAACTATTAACCAAGTGATGAATTCTTGTAAATATGCATAAACAAATAAACAAATGCCTACTCTATTAATGCGTTATAAATAGTTTACTAAGGAAGTGGTTTCCAAAGTGAGAGTCGGCAAGCATGAGCTGGGGTTGAGAGATGATGTAATTTTAAAACTATGACATTGCACTTGATCTCTTTTTTAAGTGAAAACATCTAGTTTAGTGAAATTGGGTCAGATAACACAATAAACTACTAAAGTAAATATAAATAAATGTGTTGGAACTGGGAACTATTACAGACATCAATTTCATTTCGCTGTCAGGATCCCGAGGCGGTTTCATGATTATTTTGGGGGGTCCCGGCCTGAAAAGTTTGGAAACCCCTGTTCTATGGAACCTTGATTTAAAGCATTACCAACATTACATATAGTTTTTTTTTACGTTTTTTGTCAATGATTTACTTCCTAGAGAATTGTATTTCGTATTTGATTATACATTTTATTTCCTACTCCTTTTAATGTCCAATCGTACATGACCCACAGCTGCCATCAGTGCACATTCTACACTCAGACGCTCACTGCCCTGTAAACGTCACTTGCAGCCGTCTCACCTGGAGTGGGTTCTTGGTGCTGATGGCGATGACCTGATACTTGTAGTAGCACAGCTCGCACGCCCACGATCCCCTCTCACTGATCCATTTGATGAGGCAGGGCTGGTGAGTGCAGCGGACGGACCCACAGCAGCGGCACGGGCTCAGGAGCTCTCCCTGTGGTCAAAAATCACAGCCAGTCCGTGTCAGCCTTGTCCCAAAGCAAGAAGCTGCTCATACTAACACCGTCCTATTTTTGTTGTATCTTTTACGAATTACAGTGCACCGCAATGCATGCTCATCACCACAGTTTGAGAAAAAAAACACACACAGACTAGCGCAAAACCAGGTGCCTAAAGCAATTACTGCCAATCCTCTCAACTTCTCAACCCCAGCTGAAAACCAATTTGACAAGCATTTTATTGTGGGTTACAGCATGCATATCACCTTTAGTTGCTGTTCCTTTTGTGCTAGTTTATTGATTTTCTGAGAGCTTTGCATATGCTGTCAAGTGAGAAAATGCATTCGCTGTTTAAGCACACTGCAAGGATAATATACACACACAAATACCAGCTCGGATTTGAAGCCAAAGCTTTGTCAGGCGCTGCGCTGTCAGGTGAGATGCCTTGATTACTCCTGAAGACTGACTCAGCCAATGAACAACGTTGTGCAAATAGATGTAGCAAAAACACTGTAAGCGCTTGGGATTGTCTCATCTTATAGAAGAAAACTAACCTAATGGACATTTTAAACGTAGCTTTCATTCAAAAGTATTCTGACATTATAATATGTGATAGATCACATGCTTTTGTTTATGGTGCTTAATATTGTCTGAAATAAGCATTTCAATGGATGTTTTGCACAGTGGCCTGAAAAATGTTGGATTTTGTGACATTCAAACACGAGCACTATAACACAGGTTTGCCTTTCTTTATTTGATTCAATAAGTTTGAAGAGGACAGGGCCTATTTTTATATGGGAGACTCACTGTTTTTGAAAGAAATATCCAAACTTGAAACCTTATCATTACTTCTAGGGATTGAAATTTGCCATATTAATATTACGGCTTAAAGTGCAGCAATCCAGTCTTCAGGCACAACTTTCCAAAGCCACAGTGACAAAAATAATTTCACTTTTGCTTATTTGTATACTGCAAGAGAAGATGTTGAATGCTATGCCAGTTTTATGTGGCTAGACACAGTAATTACAGAGATCTGAACCATAAACCAGGTCAACAGATCTGCAATCCGACAAATACAGTAAATAGAAAATTCTATCAAATAATTCTGACCTGTCTCCAGCTCAGTTTTAAAATGATAGGCATATGATAATGTTGCGTCACAAGTCTCTTAAAATCCAGCAGCTTTTATTTGACATCAGAATATGTAAGCTGAACTGGAATGGCCTTCACAAAAGTCTCCACGAGAAGCTGGTGCGTTCAAGTGCCTTGTTGATCTGTGTACTTAATAACCCCTCACAGTTTTATTAAAGTGAATAAAAACGCTTGCATTCAATGTTCTTGTTCAAATTTTCATGGCCTTCACGTACACTCAATTGAACGAGACTCTCAAAATTTTACATTACAAAGGAATTCACTGAACAAATGAGGGATATATTTCCCCTCACAAAAAGCCTTAAAATCATTAAATCATTTTTCTTTAACTGTCAAAAGAATGACCAAACGAGGTCTAGACAATTCATCTGGGTTTGCTGCTGTGGTTTGAACAAAAGTGTAATCTTGACAAATTCAAAGCATGTTCTCTTTCTATAGATGTGTTTTCATCGAACGGGACTGAGCGCCAGGCTATACTGAATGAAAAGTAAATTAGCTAAGCCCCCAGGACAGAAAAACCAGCTCTCAGTCACTCCGAGTTAGCCATTGTTACCTGTCTATTCAATATCCCCTCTCCCCCGTCAACCTCCAACATGCCATCCATATTGTAATGAGAAATCCAAAGTGCAGCGAGTGCCTGGATTACTTTCGCCGATGCGTTATTGTGCCGGCGTGCCTGGCAGATGGAGCGAGTCGCCCTGGCCCAGAGAGGAAGAATGGAAAAGCGGGTGTATGAGGGACAAATGGGCTGTATGCAGATGGATGGGGTGGGCGTGGGTTGGCACAGGCTCCATGACACTTGCGCCGTGTCCAGTGGGACTCAGAGCACTCACTGTGACTGGCCCAATCGCAGCCAAAGACTCACCGTGATACCAGAGCGCTCCGTATCAAAAGCCCACGCAGACAGGGAGTGATACGTAAATGTCTGTTTGATCAAACAGCCATAATCATCACAGACACACAAAGGAACAATGAGCTCTATTGTGTTGGGGTCTGATGACAGGCAGACCGAGTAAATGTGCCCGCACAGATTCTGTGTCGGGAATTTCATGACTGTAAAATGTAATTAGGTGAAGGGGAAATTAAATTTAAAAAATAAATGAAATTGTTTCTTGAATAGTTTTACAAAAACTAGACAACAAAATACAACTCAACAACCACTATTGCCTACTACTGTTGGCACGACTTAAACCCTCTCTGTTGAGTACTTTTACTTCTATTTACTATATGGCTGCTGTTATACACAAAATACAATCTAGACTTGAATATCACAACCACACAATTGTCTCAAAATTGTTGTTCAAAAGTATCCACTTTTATTGCTGGTGCATACTTACACAAAGTTTGTGTACATATGCAAGCAGTTCAAAGTATAGGGCTATATGATACGTGTACTGCAATCAAATCAAAATTACAATTTGCACACTGCAAATAATGTAATGTCATCCTATGCAAACAACAAAATGCATCCTGTTTTAGTGTGTAATATTTCAAACAGTCCTTATTTTAGTCGTCTTTCAAATGGTAATGCTCTTGAAAGGGTTTCAAATTGAAAATGTAAATAGAAAACCACTAATAAAACATAAATCACAATGCTAATTGCATACATTGTGCATTGTCAGAAAAATCACAATTTGGTTTCCCTCTCAAAATCATGCAGCCGAAGTTCAAAGTGAACCAAATGTATAAATGTGTTTATTCATAAAATTATCTTAGTACTGCACTAATACATTTTTTAAAACTTATTTTCTAAGTAAAAGTATTTAAAGAAACTTATATGTAGTCGCTTTCCACCACAGGATATTAGATTTAGCAATTGGTTTGGGTCAGTTCAATCAATGGAAGTGAACTCTATCAACTCACATGGAACAGGGAGATTGTGGAATTATAAAGCAGCTTCCATACTTCAATTCGGCCACAGGCGTTTCATTTTTAATGCTACTATATATACCAGGATTATTGCACACATCATTACACAGAGTATGTACTTCAAAGCCATTTGAAAAGGTTAGAGGGGATAATAAGCAATCACTGACTTAATTGATTTACCGACAATCATTTCCCCCACATTTATGGCTGCATCGTGACATTCAGACATCTTCTCAGTGGATCCATCTCACCCTTTCCTCTGCATTCTCCTCTCTAAAATCAACTAACTTCAACTTATCTTTCACACTACATCCAAGAATCACATTTCTTTCTGGTAATAAACGAAGCATCCCTGGAGTATCCTTATGTTCAAGACCTATATTGATTCTTACCTCTATGAATTATCTATGTGCTGTCTTTCAAATCAAATCCACAAGTCCACATTCATATTTCAATAAAAGGCTCCTGACAAGCATAGAAATTGAATTACCAAGTTATGCTTTAAAATCAAGAATAACCCTTTGAGTCCACATTTTAAACTCGTCCAGGAGCCTCAAGATTTTGGAGAAGACCCAAATTGGAACGTAATGAGGTGGGATATATTGTTGTATGTTAATAACTGTGACCATTCAGATTTGATTGTGATTCACCTGCACTAGTCACTCCCAAACCTCAACATCTTACTGCTCTGTCTATCATCATGCAACACTGCTGGTCTCAATTTATCGGAATAATTGAGACTAATCAACAACTAAAATAATCTTTGACTATTTTACTTATTTTTCATCAATATTTGGATAATAAAGACTCTAAACCAGCCTTTTATTAGATACAAGACAGTGCCAGTTTTAAATCAAAACAGCAAACTACAGTGAACTTCAAAGTGGCTTTTTTGTATTCTCAATACAGAAAACATCAGTCACCATATTTTATTATAATCTGTTTATAGAAGCACTTTAAAACTCTAATTTACGATAGAAGTAATCGTTTGACTAGTCAATTAACAAAAATAATTGCTGACAATCGAATACTGACATAATGTCTCCTGGTCTCATCACAGTCCAGTGGAAACTGTCCAGTCACAACAAAAACACACAGGCAGCAATTTACAGCTTCTCCCATAAACAGTAGAGGCTGCAAAAGGGAACTGAAATAACTTAGACTAGTTGACTATTAAAATCATCACAAACATAAAACTATTATCTGGACAAAACAAACTTTAAGACATTTCATAATAAAACAGCTACAACCTTTATTTAAATCTTAATGTACAATTGAAATAATTGTTTCACTAGTCAACTAATCAAAAATAATCACTGACTACTCTAATAGCACAGCTCTAATATACAGTCTGTATTCAAGGGCAAAGATCCTTCCGTTATATAAGATGATAACAGTTGATAAACCGTCACACAGGATGAAATAGACACAGCAGCAGAGCCATATAGGAAAGATGGAGCTTACTTGGCCCCTGAAGGTGTCTCATTGTGGCACAGACAAACGCAGTGTACGAGTGCATTATCTCGTCCATGATTTAGGGAGAAAACACAACATTTCTCCCTCAGTGAAGCTGCGACAGCGGCCCCAAAGGGCCCTTCATAATCCTCCATGACACTTTGAGAAAGGGCTTTTTATACAGCCAGTGTGAATGACTTCAATATAACTGTACATTATTCTGGCACAGAGAGGAAGTTATGAAGGCTTTTCTCCAGGTCAGGTTTAATTATAGACACAAGGCCAGTAACATAAAAAACAATTCAAAATCATTAATTGTTGCAGAAAATGTTGAGATAATTCATAATATCACAATTTTAGGACACAGATAAACTTGATAAATCATTCTAGTAACATATTTCCAAATGAAGCTGCAATAAGTGAAAAGCAATTAAACTAAAGGTGAACGGCAATATGCAAAAATAAATCATGCATTTTCTAGATTCTTGGTCACAATTTAAATCTTGGGATTTTGTGGCTCATAGTGGTTTATCAGACAGGACAGTTCAGCGTGAAATGGGGATGAGAGAGAGGGGACAACATGTAGTAAAGTGTCAGAGCCGGGATTCTAACTCACGACACTGCAGCCGGCTGCACGTGGAGCCTGGCATATGTGCCGCTGCCTTAACCACTATACCACCGAGCAGCACCACAATTTCAATCTTATCACAGCTGCTGCAGGTAGTACCTTTTAATCTCCTGGGAAAACGTACCTTAAGCCATCTGCTGCGTCTTCCCAGCGATTGGTTTAATCCACCTGTGATTCGCTCAGTCTTACAGAGTCTGACCAATAGGAGGAGTGAGTGCTTTAAAGTGTCTGTGTTTGAGCGTAGCGGTGTATCAACACTGAACCATCATGACGACCTCATCAAAAAAGCAGACTGTCTCAGGATCAGATCACAATTTTTCCCAGCCCTATGTTAAACTTTATTGTTAGTAGTTATAATCTGTCATACATGTAGAAATAATACAAGAAATTATTGTTCATCACTAATTTACCAAACATCAATTTAGTAATTATAGTAATAGGCCCAGTGGAAACAATGGGCACTGAGCAATTATCACTTCAAATCAAATGTGTGATTTTCCTGACAACTGTTTAATAACCTCATAGCCTTTTGTAATGGGACTCATCAGTGTGAGGCATCAATCTCACACCAATAACAGCACAAACATATAAAGCATATTTTAGAATATTTTCAGAATTATGAGAAATAAGGATCATTGCCATAGTGATTAATAATTTAAAGCAAAATAATACATCAGTGTTGCATATAAGAGCAAGATGAAACAAATGAGTAGACGCTTGTGTTTCATTTTAGAGTTGATAAAATAGTCAATACTCAATACTAATTGTTACTAGAACAAGTATCAAAACTAGATACTGCTTGAGCGAGTATTGGTTTTGAAATAAAACTATTAAACAAAGAGGACAAAGTTTGACCTTTCCTGAATAGTTTTTGAATGGTCTAGTTCCATTCTGACATTGGTATCCAGTATGACATATATTTGGAATTGTATTGCTATTATCTGACCACTTCTATACACTGCAAAAAATTATTTCTCTATGATTGCTAAACGGACTATTAGCACGCGTATATGAGCACTTTTCACTGCATATTAAATTTGAGTATAATCATTTTAAACGATCGGGTCAAGCAATAAAAGTCAATTATTATTTCTTCTGCATCGCTGTGCCATTTGTAGCCCACTATACCGTGTATTTACAAGCCTCGAGATGAAAGTGTTTTGGAGGTGGATTGTCAGATCAGATACTGACACTCTTGGTCAATGTGACGTCCCTGAGGCCATAGCAGAAGAGTGTAATGTCCCATATACGCTGGCTCTTCCTCACTACATCATCCCCCCCTTTTCAGACCAAACTGGGGCCTGTTTACACCTACTCGCCCGATCCATATTTGGACTTGACCCAAACCCACGGACGGACAAAGACAAAGGGGTAAAGACCCCGGAGGCGGATGGGAGCTCGCATAACGATGGCACAACGTAAAATCAAGCGTTATTGACAAGCTGCAATTTCTCATGAAAACCCCAATGAGGCGGAGGAAGCCAAGGGAAATGCTGCAAAGTTTGAGGCGGTGATTTGTATGCGCCGAGTATGCGGACGCTGTGTATAGGTTATTAAAAAGTACTTGTGTTTCTACAGCCAGACCAGCAAGATCCAATCCCAGTTTACAAATGTTGGATTCAGTTCACTCAATCAAACGGCTTTCCACCAACCTTGAGAGAAAGACCAAATGACAGAAAAAGTAGGCTATTTAGGCAACACCAGAAACAGGAATACATTAACTAAAACTGGAAACAAAAAAATATCAATTAATGGGACAGGCTAGATATTTACTATGCTTTCAATAGTGGAGCCCAGTAACAACAGTGCTGTGCCAAGGCGCTCAGCTCAAAGAATCCTTTCAAATTAATGTCACTAATAATTAGTTAGTCTGCGATCAAGGGTGGACTCATGCACTAAATTGTGGCTGGAGTAATTAGCTGATAAAACTTAGAGATGAGGTAGACTAAACTGTGTAACGACCACAAAATGAGAGATGCTGGGGTGAGGGAAGGCTACAGAAAATACAAAATACTAAATGCAGATGTAATGGATGGCTGGATCACAGATAACTGTTAAATGAGATTTTTAAATGCGTGTGCTGTCTAAATCTTTTTCATGGCTCCGTATTTTATGAGACAGTTATTTACCAATGTAAAACTTATAGCCTGTTCTCCATGTTTCTGTTAAAAATATTTGTTAGTGTTCATTTAGACCAGGAGTGCAACAACAGGATAACAAAAAGCAAAAATGTGATTTGATCCAGGTGAAATAAAGTTTATACGTCAATTTGCCTGAGAACACAATAAAGGAAATTTACTGAAAAGAGGATTAAAAATATAGCATGTTTTGCAAAATTAGAATATTGAGTGTAACGTCTGTAAAATGACCTGAAAAAGTGACTCCCAGACAATATTATATAGTGATGTTTCTGCTCTTTTGTGGTTCATTTTATGGTTCACGTTTTCTGCTCGACCTGAGCCAAAACTATGACGTTTACATGCATATTTTAACACATTCCTGATGCATTGTTAAAATATCATCTAAAAATTGTTACTGAGATCATGCAAAAGAAAGAGAGTTGATATAATTTTTTGTCAATATTGCCCACACTTACTTCAGATGTAAGAAATCCACTCAAGAAAAACTGTAACACTAATACTAAGTTGCCACACATCAGCTGTACACCCTTCATCTCCGTGATGTGACGTGCGCGCCAACATGTGCTCAAAGACTCTTGTCACACAGTGTAACTAATGTCTCTGCAAATTGCTAAGCGCTGGCGTTCCCTGTAACAATTTATTATTTTTTTATTGCAGCCCGTCTTAGCCGTCGTGTCTCAGATTTTCCTGTCTTGATTGATGTAGAGCCACATTATGATCAATATAGTCCCAAAGGCGTGGACTGGGAGGGATGATTACCGAAAAGGCTCTCCCCGTCTGTTCAGCACACTCTTTCATGAGCGTATCCAGGTGGTATCGTGGAGTGGGAGAAACATTATTTGATTTTTTTCCCCCCATGCATGCAATGTGTAATGAGTTGTTACTGCAGCTCAATGTATCCTCCACACTTGTCGACTATGAGGACGAGGTATTTCTTTATGCTCCTACTGGTAGCTATAGCTGTCGTTTCATGCACGTCTGAGTTCAGACTGGAGTGGGATTGCTCCAGCAGTGGTCCGGCTTCACCAACACCAGAGCAGTGGTGGTTCTCATTTTGCCTGGTAATCGTCTGCTCGTTATGACCGGTCTCATGTCAGCTACTGCAAACTGAAGCAGCCAATTCTTGTAGAAATGCAGTATAAAACAAAAAGCCTTTTTCCTATCCACCATTTTGACTCTTATCTCCTAAGTATGAGCCTCCTAGAACAGGCCAGGTTAATTAAAACCTGAAAAATGTAATTGCAGGTCAATGTTTTGTTTGGTCCTAGGTCAATTGTTTCCGGTTTAGTCATTACATCTCATTTTGACATAGGTCGATTTGCACATGGCAGTCTGAATTGGCTGATATTAAATTGTTATTACACTGATTAAGAGTGGCATGAGCAATACTTTCTGACATCAGGGTTTCTAAATGATGAGAAAAAAACATTTTGGGCTTCATTTGATATATCTAAAAAGAAGAATTAAATGTGGGCATATAGACCTAATTGTCTAATAATGTCTGGAAAAATGTGCCACTTCTATACTCACATGCTCAGGCCCCTGAAAGCAGATCCTGCACACGGGTGTCCTGAAGCCACTCTCGGTGTAGCTGGTGAGGGAGAACCTCTCTTCCAGTTTGCCCTTCGAGCAGTCATCTGAGGAGCTGCTGTGGCCGCGCAGGGCCGCTGACAGCTCCGCAGCGTCCACCCAAACACCCGCTGGTGCACTGGCCGCGGCCAGGGCGGCTCGCTCCCCCGCCGGCTGTTGCTGGTGGCTCCGTGTTAACGTGTTATTGTTGTCGGGGACGGTGACGCCTGGCTCATGGCTTGCTGTCGCTTGGCTGCTCATGGGGGCGAGCAGGAGCACCCTCAGGTCACCGAGCAGGACGCAGCAGCGGCTCTTCAGCATGCCCTGGCCGCGCAGCATCAGCCCCTGTCCGGCCACCAGCTCAGAGCACCGCGGAGAGGAGCGGGGAGACTCTGCTGGCGTGTACTGTACGTGACCCCGGCATCAGCAAACACTTGGTGTCGTGACAACCCACACCATCAAGGATATTTGGATTGATTAGTTTATATCCGTTTTACAAACACGCTGGTTTAATTTCCTTCCAGTGGGATGCAAATCCGATTGAGAAATAATTCCAATTGATGCAAACAAGTGTCTGAAGCCATTGGGCTGGACAAACGGAGTGCTAAAAGAACAAAGTCAGTGTTAGATTGATGGGAATATGTATTCAAGTAACAAGATACGGACCGCCAACTGTGTCCACTGAGCGCTTGAATAGTCTGCTCTGCCCATGGACTACAGGCTATTATCCTGCTCACAGCGGACTGAACAGAGCTGCTAATACAGCCTATGTAGGCGACTAGTGAATGAACCTTAATAAAAGGACATTTTACAGTAAAGAGAGACATTGAAGCTACATGTCCTGGAGTTTTAAAATCAGAACATACAATGGACGTTAAGCACGTTAAGGCTAAATCCGTCTTACCTGGCGAGCTACACCAATTGCAATTGCAATAGGACTCACAGTTTCAAGCTTTTTCATGGATGCCCAGGCAGACTGCAGGTCGAAAACAAGTCTGTTTGAAGCTTACATCCCGAATGATCGTGTTTCTATTTCCCGGGGACAAGCCAAAGCAGTTTAAATCCGTAGGTAAAATCCAGCGCGGGCAGGACGGTCCTGCCGAAGGTGAACGCAGATTCTCTTGTGATTATTGGCCGTGGACTCGGTGCTGCATCTTCAGCCCCATGATTCCTGGGACAGCTCCCAGACGCCACACGTCATCACCGCACAGTGATGCAAGCTGCCAATTCAATAGCTCCTATGGGCTGTGGATGCGAGCGAAGCACTGGACATGAGCAAGAGGAAGAGAGAAATACCACGCGAGCTACAATAAGGGTCGGTCTCTTCTACTTGTCATGCGTGGGAAAGGAGGGTGTAGCATAGTTATTGGGTAGTGAGTTTAAAAAATAAAAATAAAAAAAAAATCCTGGCATACCTATACGATTTTGAGATAGAAATAAAAGACAAGTAAACAACTTTAAGATCATCTTCAAAACAAGACTAAACTAATCAATGGCAATGGCTTAAATATGTTCATAATCACAAAGCAAGGACAAAAAATGCATAGTATCTGGTGCTCTCACTTCTGAGTTTGAACAGGACATATCCTTATGGCCATAAATCAATTGAACATGTGCAAAATCCCTTTGTGTCTCATTTAATAAATGCTTAACAGAGAGTTTTAAAATAAATGCATAAACATGATAGTACTGTGTTATAAAGGGATAGCTGAAAAGTTTAGTGATTAAGCAGGCAGTTGCCCAGTGACCTGAAGGTAAATTGTTCATACCCAGCTCTGACCAGAGCATGTTGTTGTGTCATTGGGCAACAAAACTATATGGAGCATGAAAGTGCCTAGTGGTGGCGAGTAAAGGTCAAATCAAAATAATACATTTTGGCATTTGATCATCAAATTTAGGCATCGAACTGCATATTATTAGTGAGTACATTTTAAAATACAGCTCTTACAGTGAGTGGATGTGCAACTTTTCCTTCTCCAATTTGTGAAAAATGTTATCTTTTCCTCTAAATAAATGCATAGCAAACATGCATAAAAAAGTTGTTTTAATCCTATATGTTGCGTTTTCACACAATATGATGCAACGCAAGTACAACAGTAGTTTTTAGTATTCAGAATACAGTACTCTGATTAGCCAAAGTAACATAATATGTAAACACATTTTAATGCATGTAATCAGTATTCTGTAACTGAATACTTTTATAATTTTTAAAAAATATAAACAAACACAAAAAAACACGATCAAGCCAGCAAAAAAATAAAATAAATAATAATAATAATAAAAATAATAATAAGATGAACACAAATAGCACAGTATGACAAAACATAAATAAAATGATGGCACAACATGTCCTACATACAAGTCCCATTTAGCCAAAGTCTATCGAATATGTCAATTTTCAAATTAATTCTGAATGTAATTTTTTTCCAGGGTAACTAAATATATTCGAGTATTCTTTCCAGCAGTGCATAGGTGCAAGGTCTTCTAGGACCTGTTTCTATTATTAAGCTGTTTTAGATCAAAGCATTCAGAGCATTATTAACATAAATTATGCTATTCAAATTTTGCACATCTCCCACCTCAAGATCAATGTATCAATGTTGCTCATAAACGTGAATCCAATTCAAATGGTTTTGCCTCATTCCAGTATATCTTTTATATCATGGGGCAAAAATAAATTGTAAATTAATTTGAAACATATTGAGGGAATTCATGGTGCAAATTTCTTTGTTTATCCAGTTTTGGGACTAGTACAAAAACTATATGTAAAAGACGAGGGCTATTGTGAAAGGTCGTCAACAGAACATTGGGTACTCAGGAAGAGAAGGTTCACACGGGCCCCCGTTAATAAAAGTAATAGGAAGATAGCCCGATAAAGGACCCCTGAGCCCACTTGAGCAGTGCATTACGCACCTGAGTGAGGGTGAGTCAATAAATATGCTTATCATGTTAACAGGTGAGGGGCCTTTTTGGTGATGTGTAGACCCAATAGCAGCAGGGTGAATGAGCATACAGGTCCAGAGCTGACACATGGGCCACTGTGTCCATCTATATATGGATTTTGCATGCCGAGGTGGAATCACAATATAGATGAACTTCTCAATGTGTGGGGCGCTCGTTTGGGTGGGTGCAGAGGCGTTCCAATGTCAGCCCCACGCAGAAAGCAGTCTGCGTGTGTCGTGATCATAGACCCACGGTGGTAAAAGTGATCCACAGTGACTAGGAAATAACGCAAGTGCATGTTCTCCTTGAAATGTCTCATACACTGCAGTGAAGTGCCACTGCAGACGGTGACTGACCTGCCCTGTCTGCGCAGGTTTTATTTCATCATACTTTATAATTTCTCGAGGCTTTGGGGTGGCGTGGGTACAATTTTAATCTCCTAAAGGAAGCGCACCAGAAAAAAGTTTGAGAAGCAATGCAATATAGTATATTGTAGGCTACCTACTTGTACAAATTGGTAAATTTGTGGGAACAAATGGGCTGTGGGTACAAATTGTGGGAACAAAATAGTAATTTGAGGCTATATTATGATTACATTATTAGATTATTTTCTTAGCCTTGTCTTCAGTAGGTTAGAGAACTACTGGGAGTCATATGGGTGGGCCCAGTAGTGATGGGCGGATAGATACAAAATATCAATACTGACAGAGGTATCCGAAATTATCAATACATGTGCAAAAAATATTGATATTTCTTATGTTTGTTTACATTTTTGAAATACGTTTATAATTTAGGTGTTCTGTACGTATATTCACTTTTCATATTAGTTCAAACAGGTTGAATAAAAATAATGATAGCCAAGGTCAAATTGCTCATAGTAGAAGTGTCCATGCATTTTAGAACAAAACATATTTTGGTATCGGCTCAATATTGCGATATGTTTCATGGCATTACGTGGTATCAGATCGAATAAAAACTCTGTGGTATCAACCCAAGGGTCCAGAGCTGGGACAATGTAAGAGACCCCAGCACATATTCTCACCCTGTGGAGGTGCTGTAGTGCCTACAAACAAATTCGAGCATGAATAAATTCCGCTTTTGCCACAATTATATACCAACACCAAGCCAGGTCAAGGGTTGTGCTGGTAACCGGGGAACATGTGTGGATCTGATCTGTGGACAGCAGCAGAACTGAGAAACCTGAAAAAGAAAAAGTTGAGAGTGTTGCGGGAATCAAAATATGAAATAAACAAAACAGGATTATTCTAGGAATCGGATTCAAAACAAAAAACAACGAGTGAACAATTCGAGATTCTCCAAACGCCTCAGACAGAAACACGTGCTTCGTTGTTATTCTACGTCACTTCCTGCGCGCCAGAAAGGAAACTACAGCCGCAACTTCATATTTGGCTCTTAGCATGTATATTTTAGTTTTTTCGCTGCACAACAGTCTTTGCTGGAGTTGATGTTGACTTATTTGGATATCGGCTCATGGAATACCCTAGTTACACTTATGTTGCTGACACTTTTTTACTTTAAAGTCTGACTTTTTCTGTAAAGTTGTAGATTAGCATGCTACTAATAGCTACTCCCCAGTTGGTTAAAAACGCAAGCAACATTGAAACGATCACATTTAACATCCACGTAGTCTACAGTAAATGCAGATCTGAGCAGCTTTAGCATCTCAAAGCATCATGTCTAATCAGCTAACGGCGGAGCAGCAGAGGATGATCGAGGAGAACAGGCGCAAAGCTTTGGAGAGGAGAGCGCAAAGACTCGGGCACGCTCCACCTACAGACAGGCCTGCTACCAGCGGGACATCGGTCACCTTTCAGTCCCAAAAGCCAAATAAGGCCCCAGTTCGTATAAATGAACCGACGGTGCCACTTTCTAACTTAAATCGATTTGTCGCTCCCTTTAAGATGTCCCATAACAGTAACAGCAAAGCCCCTGTCCCTGTCTCATCTGCCACAGCCACACAAACCAGCCGCAGTTTGTCCGGGGCACCTCCTCCTAGAAAGGTGAGATCTTTTGTTTATTGCGAAACATGTAAAAAAAAAAAAAAACAACAGCATAACGACTGTTGCTGTGTTACATGTAGGTACAAATTATTGATCAACCTCACAACAAAGGTCAACATGGTAGCAGCCCTGTCTTGTCTAGCGGAGTCTTTACTGTGAAACCTGTTGCCTCTAGCAACTCTGGAGGTGTAGTGAGCTCTTTTTATAAACCACCCAATAAATCTGGCCCAAATCCTTCGCCAAGGCCTGCTCCAGGCTCCTCCACTGTAAACCCTGCACCTGCGAAGAGACCTGCAATCTCTGTGAGAGGCAAGTGTGTGGAGCACACCGAGGGCCGCTTCAGAGTGGAGGTGGGATTTCATGCCCAACTAATAGATGCCTTCAAATGCATCCCCTCCAGAAATTTTGGTAAGTATCTTATGTTCTACTAGAGATATACTCAAATACAACAGTTATTTGAATGAGAGCAACATTTTTAGTTTCCACCAAAACTGAGCTGTTTCTTATTACAATAAAATATTAGACAAGCCTCATACAATAAAATTGTAGTACACATTAGTAACAACTAAATGTTAAGACATCATTTGCATAAACAGGTCTGCAAATTATTTATTTGAGCGTCTCAGACAACACACTGCACTCAAGATTTATTTTATGATAAATGTTTTATATTTTTAGACCCAGCTACAAAAATGTGGAACTTCAGTCTTGAAGATTATCAGCATCTAAGTAAGTATATGACGATAGTTATATTAATAGTGTTCCTGTGTGTCTGTGTGTGGGAGGGTGTAATATGATGTGTAAAGATAATCATTTCTGATGTGCGTGTCATCCACTTTGTGCTTTAGTGCGGGATGTAGCTGCCATCACCTCAGTGTCTCTGGGGCCTCTTGAGGGAATGGAAGCAATGGACGTTGACGTTGTCATGAGTCGAGCCCATGATGGAGTGGCTTTGGGAGCACTGCTGAAGCTGTGTAGCGGGTGGCAGAAACCTAAAGCCATCTTACAGGGGCAGTGTGTCCTCGTGGCTCCATCCAAGTTTGAAGTTGACATCGGTTACCATGTGGATTTGATCTCTGCGTTTAAGCAAATGCCAACCAAGAGTTATGGTAATTGAAACTTGTCTAATCTTTACAACCACATCATAATTTATTTTGCATTCACAATATACTCTTTTCTTTATTTAAATTCTAGACATGACAACAAGAAAGTGGAGCTTCTCACTTGAGGATTACAAACCACTGAGTAAATATAAACTCGTCCTTTGCTTGTATAATGTATTTCAGTGTTTTTTGTCTGCTTTGGTTAGTCACGTATTCGAAACCTGCTGTGTTCCTTACGCAGTGGACCTCCTGAGTGGGATAGCAGCCGTGGAGGTGGAGCCTCTTCCCAGGGCAATAATCCAGGCTTTCTCTGCCAAGTTTGAAGGGCCTCAGGCCAGGTCTGTAGTTATCCCTGAGGCAGACCTTTCCAATATTGACCCCACACTCGCCTCAAGCCTCATGCCCTTCCAGAGGCTGGGAGTCAAGTAGGTGCCTTTAGACCACTTTGTACCACTATCTCTTTATATATCTTAGAAAAGAACGGCAACATGACTTGCATTCTTTTTTGTTTGCCAAAGTTTTGCAGTGTGGAAAGAGGGTCGGCTTCTTCTGGCTGATGACATGGGTTTGGGAAAGACCATACAAGCCATTTGCATCGCTGCTTACTACAAAAGCGAATGGCCTTTACTGGTGGTGGCTCCTTCCTCAGTTCGATTTACATGGGCCGAGGTAAATCAGTTTTGTGGAATACAGTCTGCTGTCCTCTATCTTCAAAATCAGGTCTTAGAATCAGAGAATAGGAGCACAGGATGTTGTTCCATTAAATGACATTGGCTATCCAGCTTGATTTTCAGAATGTCTTTACTTTTATTCAATGTAAACATTTTGTTTTAATTAGTTTAGGTAATAGTTTGTTGGATCAGAGATCTGAAATTTGTCTTGCATGTAAACAGCTGCTCTGTCATCATATGTGCAGAACAGGAACATTTAGGTCAACATACATTTTTGTACATATTCTAGACAGTGTTATAGGAAAGGAATGTACTTCATTTAGTAAGTCTGGTAAACTTGACTTTGTCGGTCATGCACAGGCCTTCAAGCGGTGGCTGCCCTCCGTGAGGCCTGAGAGCATTAATGTGGTGGTAAAAGCCAAAGACAACGTCCGCTCTGGTTTAATCAACATCATCAGCTATGATCTACTGAGCCGAATAGACAAACAGCATCCAGGAAATCCCTTTAAGGTTCTCATCATGGTGAGTTCTTTTATTTATTTATTTAATTCATGGACAGTGCATATGAACATTTCTGTGAATATGCCAGAATTAGTAATAAAAAGAGTAGGAGGGCAATCCCACAGTACATGCATTATTGGCAGTTTAGTTACACGTTTAATTCACATTCATGTTGTTTACAGGATGAGTCACATTTTCTGAAGAACATAAAGACGGCCCGTTGTAAAGCAGCTCTGCCACTGCTCAAGGTACGTCTCTTCTTTCTATTCTTGCTCACATTGTTTTTCATTTTAACAGAGATTGATTTTCATGGAATGCTTCTCGATGGTCGAGTGAGCCGTGGGTTTGAGTCCCAGCTCTGAAATGAGTTGATGTAAACTTGGATTTACCTCATATTATATTCATAAGCAAGTTAGATGAGACATTTGCAGTGTGTTATTCAGTGTATCCCAGGTGCAGGTACGCCGCAGCAATAACACATCCCACTGTTTGGTTGGGTGCTTTTTAATTTCTTGCTCTGTCATCATCGGTCTCTTTTCAATCTTCAGGCAGCAAAGAGAGTTGTTCTTCTGTCTGGGACCCCTGCGATGTCCAGGCCTGCTGAGCTCTACACCCAGATCCTGGCTGTCAGACCCACACTTTTCCCACGCTTTCACGACTTTGGGTCGCGATACTGTGCTGCCAAACAGGTACCTGCGCATGTCCACAAAAAGTGAGAGAGAACTGAATTCCTAGTGTAAAAAAGAAAGAAAAATATTGATAATATAGTTTTAATGGGATGATAGGTGTTGTTGCTGTACCTTAGGCCAGCATAGTTCAGGATTCCTCAAATTATTTTCATATGGGACTGTAGTGGATGCAGAAATAAGTTTTGAAGCCAGCACCAACTTCAAAGAACAAATCTGCATCAAATAAAACACTCGAAATCCTCCAAAGTCTCAGTTCACATTATCTTTTGCCACTGTCTGTCCATGCATTTCCCAATTTTCTTTCTTGTGCGCCTGCCTTGATCCTCTCCTCTTCAGATGAACTGGGGCTGGGACTACTCAGGCTCGTCTAATCTGGGTGAGCTAAAGCTGCTGCTGGAGGAGTGTCTGATGCTGCGGCGCCTCAAGTCAGAAGTCCTGTCTCAGCTGCCTGCGAAACAGCGCAAGGTGGTGACAATTACCATCGACGGGATCAACACCCGCACCAAAGCCGCGCTGTCTGCCGCCGCCAAGGAGCTGGCCAAGGGGCACGGCAACGTGAGTTAGATTGGCCGCACAGTCCAAGAAATAGTTCCCCATGAAATGAGAAATAATGAATTCAGAAGTCTTTTGAGGTCTCAGTGATTGGGAGTGTACTAGAATGACCGAGGGATTTGAATCGTTGCATAGTTGCATAGTGGCACTGTTTCCCAAAGTAATGGCAGCATTATTGAATCAAACAGAATCTCCTGTCAGTTCTTATCTTGTGCTTTTTCTTATCTCTTTCCCAGAAAACAGAGGAGAAGGAAGCCCTGCTCGTCTTCTATAACTACACGGCTGAAGCCAAGCTCCAAGCCATCATGTATGTGCAGTCTGTTCCCCGCAGTATTTAGAGGTCCAATCTGCTTAGTTTACGACTATGTCTTAATGAAATGTATAACACCACAACATTCTTGTGTACGATTCACTTGTTTGCAGGGAGTACATCACAGACATGCTTGAGTGTGGGAGGGAGAAATTTCTGGTCTTTGCACATCACAAGTTGGTCCTGGATCATATCACTGTAGAACTGACAAAAAAGGTGGGTAATGCATTCATATAGTGTTTTTTTAATAGGGTAATTATAGCTGCTTCGTTGTTGCAGTTACACCGCCACTTTGTCTTAGAGAAAACCCTTAACACAACTTAAAAAGCCATTACCCTGTACAGTCAAGCTTTTAAAAGGGGCTTAGTGTAATGGGCCATTTACATTATTGCACAATTCTATATGCATCCAATGCATATTGAATACGTTTTATATTGTTGTACAAACATTTGCTTAACTTACAGTTTAGTTCTGGTATTCAAGTTTTTATTGCCTATGAAAACCAGGCAGATTTAAGTGATCTAATTTAACTTTTTAATAATAAAGTTGAAAGTCTTTTTCCTTGGTGAGCACATTTAATATCAATGTAATGTATGGTTCTGCTTATTTGAATATGCATTTAAATGGTCAATTAACAATATCACATAAAACAATAGAATAAATTTGATGTTGTTAAGTAAAATTTTCACAAATATTCTTGTTTTAATGAATTTAGTGAACATTTTTCGCTCGTATATCGTTGAAAAGGGAAAGCAGGAACACGATCTGTTCACAATCTACAGGGGAAAAGCCATAGGCGCTTTTGATTTTGCTTGTGTTTAGTGACGCACACACACACACACACACAAACACACACACACACACACACACGGGGGCATCTTTTAGACGTGCCAATGCGCCTCGAGACAAGTGACTGTGTTGGTGATGCCTCAAGTCAGCCACCAAGACAAGAGTCGTGACACTCTCTGGATCGCTCCTGTTACGAGGCGCATTGGCACAACGTTCAAAAGATAGGCCTGCATCTTATTACAGTAGCCCTATGCCCACAACTTGAGTGTGCGTGTCTGTGTCTTCTGTGACTTTACAGCAATGGATATGAGCTAAATATCTTCACGTTAAAAAAAGTGCTTAAAACATGAACATTTTCTCGTAATAACGTAAAAATATTCTTATAATAACGTGAACATTTTCTTGTTTTAACGTTAAAATGTTTTTTTTTTTTTTAACAAAAAAAGTCTGAAATTTTTTTTGCACACTGACAATTGTACGTTTCCTTATGTTCAGACCCTAAAACATATACAAAAATACATCATATAACAAAGACTGTGGCATTAATAAATACATTTTTTTAGTAATACACATTAGTAAATATTCTCTATCTTGAAGCCTTCAGTACCCAAATTTCAACATTTTATTAGGATAATAATGTATTTTAATCTCAATGTGCAATAGAAGTAATTGTTTGACGAGTCTAAAAAATAATTGCTGACTAGTCGACTACTAAAATAATCGTTTGTTACAGCTCAAGATGTAGCAATGTTTAATGATCAAAAGTGCACTTTTTACATGAATGTGTTTTCTTTATCAGAACGTGAGTTACATCCGTATTGACGGGGCGACGCCCTCCGCCGACCGGCAGCTGCTATGTGAGAAGTTCCAACACTCCACTAAGTCCTACGTGGCAGTGCTGTCTGTTACCGCGGCCAACATGGGGCTGACTTTACACGCTGCTGACCTGGTTATTTTTGCAGAGCTGTTTTGGAACCCTGGGGTAGGTTCCTGTGTGCTCAAAGACCTTTGAATGGCAGACCAGGAGTGTGCGGCCTCTGACAGTTTATTACAGAAATAAGCAGCTCCATTTAGTTGTATTTGTGGAATGAACCAATTGCAGTCTCATCTTTGTCAATTCACGTTTAAATTCCTGAGGGTGGAACAAATGATTATAGACTAAACTGAATGAAAGAGGATGGACATTTGTCGATCTGAAAATGTTGATAAATAACAACTTTCTCTTCCCAAATGAGGCCAAGGTATTTCTTCAAAGTAATGTCAACACAATCTGGGCTTTCTTAAAATGTGTTCAATTTATGAATATGATTTTCCTGTATTCATTTCTTAGGAAGCTTCTATTAAGTGTAGTCTTTTATGATTTCTATAAAACATTTAGCATTTTGCTTCAGGTGCTACTTCAGGCGGAGGATAGGGTGCATCGAATTGGACAGACCTGCAATGTGAACATTCACTACCTGGTTGCCAAGGGAACTGCTGATGACCACCTTTGGTACGTATGCATCAGTGGCAGATACATTGCTGCTATTCACCCTGTACTTATCAGCATTTGACTTTTGTTGAAGCCACTGAGCTCACACATAGACTGTAGGTTATTTAGTACTTTTTTTGAAGTGTGATACATATTGATTCTTGTCCTATACAGGCCGCTTATCCAGGAGAAAATGAATGTCTTGGAGCAGGTTGGTCTGTCTGAGTCCAATCTCTCCGAAAATGCAATCAACTCCAGCTTCCACTCAAAGGTATGCAATGCACTTTGAAATAAGTTATACATATTTCAGTGCCTGCGAGTTTGGGAATACTTTTGAAACAGCCAGATAACTTTTGAGGTTCAAGTGAGTTTTGAAAGCATTGTAGAATTATTAAGTATTGAATTAGCTTTTAACCTTGTTACGACAGCGTTTCTTAATCTTTAGTTTACTCAAAGTTGTATTTTTGATTGATTCATGCATGTTTCAGTAACACTGCATTGTTCTGCAACGGAGGCTCGAGGGCTCTGAAAACTCCTGTTTTCACCTACCCCCTATCCCCACCCACATCTCTGTAGTTTGTTGCGATTATTTGAAGAATGAAGACACGAGTCATGCTTGTAGGGTTCTAAAATGTTCAGAAATAAAAACGGGTAAATGACAATCCGCTGCTTGTTACAATGAAATGTCACGATGAGGAGGCGGAGCTTAATGGACCTGTTTTTTATTACTAAACTGTTTTGAATCAGCAGCGGCTCATTGCAGTTTAAACTAATTGTTTTTAAAGATAAACTACTTATATTATAGCTCAATACTAGGTACCAGAAGAAAATGTAACACTGTATGTCTCCTTTAACTCAAACTTGTGTTTTTGTGTGTGTTTTTTGAAGGACCCAAATCAGAGAAGCATCATGGACATGTTTCAGAGATCCTTTACAGCTGACGATGACATAGATGAAGCTCTCTTAGTAGAAGCTGCAAACGAATGGGACGGCACCACCACAACACCATCAGACCAAAGCTCCACCAGCCATCCCAGTACTGTCACACAAAATACTAACAAAAGAAGCATTGGGGACTATTTCAGCCGATAACCTACAGGACATATAAATAAGTGTATATAGTTGTAAGTGCCATTTTGTGTTTCAAATATCATGATATTCTTTTGCAAAAAATGAATGGGTTTTAAGTGATATGTTAATAAAAAGGGTTTCTTTTACAAAGCAGAAATAAATCCCTGACTCCAGGCTGTCTTTACATGTATTATTTATACTCCCCAGCAGAGCGGTATACAGCATGTGGTCACAGGGCATTCAAATAACCACAAATCTATGAAGTGTATTTTATTACCACATTCTTTATGTATCATTTGCTTATTGGTTCCGTCTTATTAGAGAACAATTGTGTCCAGTTCTGGGTTTCATTGTTCTGGATCATCACTTTCTTGTGTTTCTGTCTCTGTGCTGTAGAGATGCAGATCAGGAGGCAGAGCTGTGGGCACAAAAGTTAAATCACAACAGCTGCAGAGTGTAAAATAGAAATACATTTGCACTGACAAGGCACAGTTTGAATTTGAGGACAGCAAGAAACTCTTTATAAGTACATGCCATTAACTTGAAGGACATTTTGCAGCTTATTACTGGCACAACAAGTATTTTTGAAACAGGTTCAATAGAGGTTATGAAAACAAGTCTGTATAATAGTGGTTGGTTTACTTTGGTCGTATTATCATTCAATATTGAGTCATTTTGTCCACAGCAGATCTAATTATTGGCTATTTTAAATGTAATATCTTAAGTGTTAATGCAGTATTCCAGCTTTTTTGGGAGTTGGTTTTATATATTTTACACACCCAATCATTCACAGTCTGCACTCATTTCTCATCTGTAAAAACAATTTACACTTAAGTAAATTGGGAATGGCAGTAAGAAATCATCTGTAAAATGGCGCTCTGCCTCCACAAAGCTGTTTGGCTGGATTAAAATGCAGTTCATTCTTTACACACGGATACACAGCAGTTTGGATGAGTGCTTCAGCTGCTGCCCGTGACAGTATGAAGATGAGATGCTTTGCTGTCGTATGAATCTGGAGGAAACCGCCTCATCATCACAGTAATTGACTGTAAATTGTTGCAGAGTGTATTTTCCAAAGTCACATAACCAATTGTTTGTCTCTGCTGCTGCAATCATGCTGCCTTATGTGCTTTTCCAATTCCACTGAGCAACAGGTACAGAAAAACTCAACATGGACCTCAACATTGTCTGTTGCAGGGATTCAAAAGTATGTTTTATTTTTTTTTGTCAACTACATCTCTTGAGAATGTTGTGAAAAAAATGTAAAATTACAAAAATATATATTTTTCTTAAATAATATAACAAGGTCTCTATTTCCCTGCACTTTTTGTCTTGAGTCTGTTTAGTGAAAATGACAATTAACATTCTTAAATTAGTTGATTATTTAAATAAGTGGTTCTCAAATGACAATAGCTGGATGGAGGCACTGGACTGGGAGATGCAAAATGATATCAAGATATTATTTTAAAATTATGACACTGTATTTAAACAACCTTTTGATTTAAAAGGGCACGTTTTAGTTAAATTAAGTCTGATTACAATATTCAAATAAGCATCATTAAACCTGATTGATCATGTTTTACATGTGGTTGCATGGTTAATTTGGGGCTTCTAGCCTGAAAAGTTTGGGAAATCCTCATTTAAATAGTTGCATAGTTACAATTATTCTGGTTAGTCATAAGTCGATCCCAAAAAACATTTAAAGACTAAATTTCACCAATCTAATTTACTGCCTAATTGAATTTAATGATGTATAAAATAATAATATATACTTGTACCGTCAAACTGATGGTCCGACATTTGTCCTGAAGAACTTGACAGTCCAGCATCCTCATCTGTGGTGTTGCTTTGCTCTTTCACTGAAAAATAAGTTGCATATTCATACATTTTTGTGTGATGTACAATATGATGCAATACCCTTTTTATCTTACCAAAAACAAATCCATCAGTTTCTCCCTCACTGCTGGTCACTTGCTCTGTGCTGTGATCACCAAACATCAGCTGTATCTCTCTGTCGGCCTGCTCTGCGCTGGAGGAGCCATGGACTGCATTGTGTAAGATGTCGGAGGCGAAGCGGGCCCTTAGCGAGTCTGGGGAGATCTCCTTGGCTTTGTCCGGGTCTGTGGGGCCCATCACCGCCCTCCACTCCTCCACTGCATTCTCCTTTGAGAGGACGAGCAGCAGACAGGGTCCACTGAAACCAAATGGGAACAAATGAGTCATCTAGGTAGCATTATGTGAGTGAAACTGACCGTGTTGAATGGACAGAGGTGGAGGCCAAACATTTGACCTATTTTTCATCAGTCTGACAATTTTTGGTGAAGTTTATACTTTAACTTCCTGGTTGGCCTATAATTTAGGTTCGAGAGACATCATGGGTTCTCTTGCCGTGGTAATTGGGTGTGCCATCTTAAAGAGGGGAGAAGCAGCTAAATTCTAATAGAAAATAAATGTAAAAACATAGATTAAAATCTTCAAATTGATTTAAAATGGCATATTTGAGGTCCAATTAATGCAGATATCTCTACCCGTGTCTGTCTGGACATTTATTCTCTGAATTATAAAGATGAATATTCACCCTCAAACCCCTGCACTGGTCTCATCTGTAACACTGACTCTTATGTGTCAATACACAATTGATCATTGTTCTGCTTACCTCACCACTATATCCAATGTACAAATAAAGAATGTATCACCTCAAATAAAAAAAAATAATAATCTAGATTTTGTCACTTGTTACCATGGCGACGATCTCTAGCCTCTATTATAACTCATTGGGCATGTAGAGGTAAGTCCATAACTGTTACCTAGCAACTATGTTATAAATAAGGGCCAAACACCATATAAAGTACACAATAGAAATTATTTGACAAATAATAATACTTAATAACACCTTTATTTTGTTGAATTGAGTGTAAATTGTCTGCAATTTCGATGAAATGTTATTGATGACATAGTGAGCTCTACTTCCTGTCATTTTCAACTTTTACTTTTTAAAATTGTCTTCACAAAGAGCAACTTGACTGATGTAAAACTGTGATACATATTTACCACAGGAACTATGACACCAAACCGACTCACACATAAGTCATAAGTACTTTATAGGTGCATTACATCATCTTTATATTCATGGAAGGTCTGTAGCTTTGCATTTCAGAATGTTCCACAGTATGGCATTAGACTTATCTAGCCTAGCTCCATCCAAACAAGCAGGCAGCCTCATCAGGTCAAGTTACAGGTCAGAGCTGTGGAGAGGAGGCCACACTCACAGTAAGAAGGTTTGTTAGTTAAGCAATAAATATAATAATAGTCTATAGTTTTGCCTTGTTGAAAAAAGATAAAGACAAGTAAACTGCTCTTTCTGCTCTTACTTCAGCCGTGTTAAAGCGCTGATCAGAATAAAAGGCACATTTTAAATCTAGACAACAATCGGAACAACGAATGGCATTGACATAGTCTTATTAATCACTCTGTAGAGCTACTCTGATTTTAACACGATACCAGGGTTTCTGTTGCAAGAGCTGAATAAAGTTTCAAAAGCAAATCTCATTTATATCCCTTTTGGACAGGTCTAAACAGGATCCTCGAGTATATCAGTTCAGAGGGCTGACGGCAGTGTAAAAATCTACTTTTTCATGGGAATTAGGATAATTGTCCAGACAAACCCTGCTGTGTGAGCTTTATTATGTGGTTAATTATTAAAAATATCAGATAACAGGGCCCAACTTTGGCAGGCTCTGCAGGCACCACTTGTCAACCAATAAAGCACATTAAAGTGGACTGATTTGCCCTCTCTAATTAATTTGTAATGGTCGCCTATTGTAAACAAAAATGTGGTTTTGACTCACTAACCTACAAATGAAGTGGACCAGCTGACTGAAGAAGGGCATTTCCTTGTGCTCTTTGTAAAACTCCTCGGCCACTTCTTTTGACAAAAATGTCTCCTGTGTATTTTTAATTGCAAACCCTTTACTGTGGATTTTCTCCAGAATCTCATCTGTTAAAATGAAATGAAACAAGTTAGTCAAAAATGTAACAACTTAAACACACATGAACTAATCATTGTTTAAGCAAGCACATTTTATGCTGGTATTTTAATTGTTTTAGAAGCAAGACAATGTTTTAAATGCTAATAAGCAAAGAGGTGGGCAAATTAATATCTTGATATTTTTTGGAGCATCTCGATAATGTATAAGTTGAAGTTTAAATATGTAAAATGAATAACAAAAGGGCAGAAATATCATCATATACCCTTCAACATACAATTATTCTTTAATAGCATTTTTGATATAAACAATATACTTGATATCGAAATTTTAAATTGAAATTAGACAGATATGTTTTTGGCAACTCTATATTGGCCCTAGTGAATGAATGTGAGAGTGAATGTTTGTCTGTGTGTCTATGTCTCTATGTCTCTGTGTTCACCCTGTCCAAGGTAAACCCCGCCTAAGGCCCAAAGTCACTGGGATAGGCTCCAGTCATCTGTGACCCCGAACGGGAACAAGCAGATGAATTAACATAATAATAATAATAACGTAATTTTATCAACATTTTTTTATATTGCCTGTCTCTACTTTAAACATTTTTTTTGTGTAAACTACTCCTTAAACTAGTGGTCTGTGGTCAATCTAAAGCTGACTAATCCTGTTCACAGTTTATTTGTGTAATGGCTGCATTTTAGGCCCTCTGTATGCTTTATAGTTAACAAAGATTAGCGGCACTAAACACAATCCTCTGTGTTTAGTTTGGTCACTGTGATTGTGATTAGATACATCTGGTCATAGATTTGATGATTCTACGATGGATAATCCCCATGTGGGACAATAAAGGAATATCTTATCTTATCTTATAATGTACTCTAAATTACACCCACCTTTATGCTCCTCCACTGCGTCAGGTTTGATCATAGCCAGAGTGTGTTGTCTGGGGAAAAATAAGTTGATCTCCTGCTGGGCCTGCTCTATGCTGGCACTGCCATGGAGCGGGCTGATGAGTTCTCCCTCCACAAAGAACTGGGCCCTCAGACTGGAGGGTTTGGAGACACAGGAGTCAGCATGTGACCTCATGGTTTTCAGGTAAGTGCAGTAATTTACTCTGTCAGTGTTCAAGCTCTCTCACTCTGTGGGTCTGACTATTTCAAATAGTAATTTCCTGGTCAGAAAACCTCCAAAAAATGGGATCAATGTCGGGGAGCCAGAAAGTACAATCTTTTCAAAGAACTGCACCAAAATCACACAAAGCGGTGGATTTCATTCTGTCCAGAACCTGAAAAAGGTTTTACTGTTTTACCATTTTATATCTAATTAACTAAGAAGCGGGATCAAGACATGCTGTTTATCTTACAAAGTGCTTTTCTTCATTACCAGTCCTGTAGTGACGTCATTGGACTTAAGTATGGACATAAATTAAAGTGCAGGACTCACCACTCTGGGTTTTCAACTTTGGCTTGAGCAACATCAGAAGGTCCAAGCATGTGGTTCCAGTGCTGGACAGCCTCGACTTTGGCCAACGCCAACGCCAGCACAGGTCCACTGTAAAAAGTAATACCTTATCTTAAGTCTGGTGGTAGAAAATTAGACTTATTACGTACAGGTTGTAATTGTTATGCTTTAGACAAAAATATGAATATAACTATGTGTCCAATAGTTCTGAAACTTTAGAGTTGAAACAAAACTCAACTGTTACGCATTTAACTCAATTAAATCATCTTTTCTATTCTGCTGCTTTGTTTGCCTTTTATGTAACAGTTTATTCATTGGAAATGGCATTATGTATCCAACAATATGTGAGGAGTTTAAGAAGAGCATATGTTAAGTTACCTGGTCATCGTTTTGAGCAGAGCCGGAAAGTAACTTTCATTCCCATGTTGGGCATAAAACTGCCTGACCTGCTCCTCTGTCAGTGTCACTTCTCTTTGAAGAGCCACAGTGAAGCCGGCCTTCAGGATTCTATTCAGGATTTCATCTGAAAATAATCATTTGAACAAACAAAAGGTTTGAAAATGTAGTTAATGGCCATTAACTACATTTTCTTTCCATTGAGAAGTGATAGCAAATCAGCTGTCAGTTATTGTAATATCTAATTCTGGCAAGTAGCAGTTGAAATATCAGTATGACGGCGTTAGCGGTGGATGTCGTAGCATAATACTGTTATGTAGATAGTAGATGTTCATTTCATGTGGATTCAAGTAATTATAAAGATATCTATTACTCCATCATATTCTACCATCAAATCCATATCAGGTTAGGTTTCAAATGAATGTATGATTCAATTTCTCAGTACTTAATACACTTTAAAAAAAACAAAACCTCCTTCAAAACAATGTATCTGAGATGTAAAACTCCAACAATAGAAACAATAGCTTGATACCTGTAGAATGTATTTTTGGCTGCAGCAACAAAAAGCAAGGCGCTGGACGACAGGGACCGAGCCGACTGTCAAGGACTGGACTGAGATAACATTGGACAATTATAAAATGGAAAAACTAACTTTTGCAGTGAATTTGAAAATGGACAAATTTGCTGAACATGGGACGGATACAAGGGACAAACAGTAAGACTTTCTCCAGACTACTCTTCTAGTTTTTGTCTTTTGTTTGTGTCTTGATCTGTGTATTTTAATGTTGTTTTGTATTATAAAAAAATATGGTATATTCAAAAAAAAGAAAACCACAATTCACACAAACCTCTATTCATTATTCTGTATACAAACTCTGTCCATTACACTATATGCAGATGGACCACAAATGCCTGTCTGTAGTTGTTTCTGATGCACTTGGCACTTGCCCTACCCCTGCTCTCCCGGGCCACCTCAGGCCGGATAAGAGCCAGTGTCCTCTCCACAGGCTCTTCCTTCTCATCCTGCTCGGTGGCTGTGGCCGTCCTGAAGTTGGGGAAGAGGGAGGCGAGCTCCCTGCTGGCCCGGTCGCTGTCCTCGCTGCCGTGCACCGCGTTGTACAGGGTCTGTGTGCCGTATTGTGCCCGTAAGCTGCGGGAGCCAGGGGTAAAGGGAGAGGAGAGCAGATGGTGACTCGGCTGGCGCTCCACCGACAGAGAGGCATAACATTTGGGTGTGTCTGACAGGATGGGCCAGAATGTGCTGTTCATTTCCCTTTACAGCCTTTTGGACCGGGGTTGTTCACACTGTTCCTAGCCAGTATGCAAAAACATGCCCCGCTGCATGACTAAGGGGAATTCAGCGGTTCTTAAAATGTGTTGTACTAGAATCTACAGTTGGTCTGTTGGCATCTTTCATTAAGACGTAGGAGTCATGCAGTTTGGTTAAAGGTGCACTCTGTAAACATTTAATGTACTTGTGGAGGTTACGCCACCTGCATGGAGATCGCTTTGCCTGGAATGTTCCACAGTTGATTCCACCAGCCCACCAGCCAGTCAGAATACATGTTTTTCAAGGTATTTTGTATTTTAATGTAAGATAAATGCAAGATATGTTTATTGCCACTATGTAATATTCCAGGCAAAGATGTCTGTGTAGACGCTCAAGGAGGTTCCACAGCAAAAGATAAGATAAGAACATTTAATTATTGGAGAAAGGTGTTAAATGTGTAGACTTTTCGCCACACAGACAACTAGTGAATATCTCTCTTTTGTTTTGCAAATTGTAACTTTGTTTTAGGTCTATGCTTGTTTTAGGTCTATGCTTATTGTGGCTACATTTCACAGTTTAGACCTTTAGGAAGTTCTGGTTTAAGTGTTTCTGAGATTATGGTACGTGTAGAGCTGCTTCTGGTGGTAAATAATTAAATGTCTATTTTATCCACATTTTTGTTATTCTTTGGGTTCGTTCTTGGTTAGAACTAGCGGAGCAAAGATGGAGTCTTTTTGGATCAAGTTGAGCCCAAATCAGGGCATTTTATTTTAGACCTGGTTTAGATCTGGTGAAACTCGGAGGGCCAGATATTTTCTTTAGTGGTACTTACTTATTTCTGTAACGCCCGAAATCACAACAGCGTTTGCCTCAAAGGGCAAGTTTAATTCATGGATTTATTATACCTTTGTCCTAGTTTAGATCTGTACTTTTGTTCTCAGTCCAAACTAATTTACATTTATAAAGCCATATTCCTTTATTTTCAAAACAACACAGTTCCAAATAGGGATTATAATGTTATGGTGCTCAACTGTGTGTGTGACATTTGCATAAACTAACCTTTCTGGCTTGTCTCTCCTGGCTTCCTCGATATCAGCAGGACCAATGAAGTCAAGCCACGCTCTGACAGTGTTAGCGGAGCTGTCGGGCTGAGACAGGAGCAGCATGTGCGAGGGACCACTGCACATGAACTGCACCAAGTCCTCAAACCAGGGCTGAACATCGCAGTTTAACACACAGTGGCACAAAGAGAAAGACAGGGAAGATTAGATTATAAAGTGATGGTTTCTTAATCTTATTTTCTTATCTTCTTCCTTCTGTAAGTGGATGATTTCACTACGTAAACATATCCTCTGTATCCTCATCTCAAGTTCATTATTATAAGGGCCATTTTCATAGAATGGAATTGAAAAAATATAGCTTCTTGTCTGCAAATATCGATAGAAATGTGTCTGTGGGAGATTATATTCTAACTCAAGTTGAGAAAAAGATGATCCTGTATCCCCCTCTAGCACTACCTTTGTGTCTTCTTTAAAACCTCAGAACATTACGTTTTAACAAAAAGTCTGCCTTTAATATTCTGCAGTATGGCATAAGAAAAATTATTCTGTAGTATGGTTTGAACTTTCTATTTCCATGGACTCATTCGGCGTTCAGACAGTTACATACTGCTGCTTTAACAACAACAATCCATCTCTTGGGTTAAGAATTGGTCCAAACATTCAGAATGATTGAATGTTTGTGTAGCACAAGTTGTTTTCCTCACGATTCATGTACACTTAGAAGATTTATATTGCCTTTAAGAGGGAAGCAAAGATACATGTCTCTCCTCGCTCATGCTTCACTGTAATTGGTAAAATCTACCCGTCATTCACTTTGAGAAGTAGTAGATGGGGAAAAGCAGGCGGTATTTGAAAGCATTGACTAGATTGAGTGTTATCAGTACCCTTTGTAAACTGGCTCGGACACATGTTGAAATACGATGAGAAAAGGATCATAATTTGGATTAGAAACTGGACTGCATGGCCATGAACTTGATTAATTGAAGTGGACATGTTGCACACGTTCAATGCAGCTGTATAATTGACCTAATTGTCTTGCATGGATGTTTATCTTGTTGTATTTGTATTCAGAATTTGTAACCATTAACTCTCATCACAAATAGGCTGAGAGGCAGGAAAAAGCCGCTTACACAGCAGCTCTATTTTGAGCCCTGTGAAAAATGCAGATGGACGTGCGATGTGCTGCAGCTCCTAAATGAAATGATTCTGCACCAGCTGTGAGCCGGTGACTGCTCCCCGCTTCCCCAAATGTCAAGACTAAACTCACACAAAACATTTTCTTAACACTTGAACACAATTCCTCATGTAAAATGCCAACCGTCCCGCTGTAAGCTTCCTTAGTATATGCACTGTATGCTGTTTTATCCACTAATGTATTCTCCTTGTTTCCAGGCAATACCTCTTGTGCTTTGTGTGGATAGAAATCTCGAGCCTCTATCTCTGTTAGTGTGCGCTCCTCGTGGACTAGGATCTCAAAGCCGGCGTCTTGGATCTGGCCAGGGGAATAATAAGAGCGGCTTTAATTGGTGTCAGCAGAAATGCTTAGACAGTGTGCAGAGATAGTCCCTGTGTACCTTCATAATAATCTCATTTGCCTTGCCATGAGCTACGGCATCTGGTTTGAGGATGGCAACCGTGCAGGATTTACTGGCAGGCACTAAAACAGAGGAGAGCAGCCGGAACGATTACTGCTAATGCTGTTGTTGAATGCACATACGTAAGTGTAATGGCAAAGTGGTTATAACGATAATGTTATTTTCAATCCAGTCGTACCAATTATGTTTTCCTCGTCTTCTGACTGTGTGGTAGGCTCCTCTTTGTCTTCAACAAGGCCTTCGTCTTTAATCTGATAAATACAAATAAGTTACACTGCAGCAGGTTTACATGGCAAGCTTAGTAATAAGTACTTAGTTAACAGCCCTAGTGTTTTACCAGCCAGAGTCAAATACGACCAATCAATTTGAATGTTTTAACCGAAGTATGTTGAAACATTTTGATTAGTTAACTTATTTGATGTACTTCACAAAGGCTTAGAGAATGTGCAATCAAAACTACACATAGCTCAAGAGAATGCGCAATCAAATCTTGTATTTTGCTCGCTGGCTTTTGTTTAATGGTGGGAGTTGAATGTAGTGTTGGTGATGTCTTCTATTAAAGTGTATGACCCCTTTTCCCATGATGCATTTCTCCTATCTGAGACAATAAAGGATTATTTTATCTTACTTACATTGCCCTGTTTTGTGGCTGCATTGCTTTCTAGTCTTTTACAATTATAATGAGTTATACCACCATCTTTCATTAACATATTTCACATCAACAAATAAATCAGTATCAGATGTTACATGGTAACAATATAAAGAAAAATGATCAACAACATTTCAAAATATGAGGCTTGTCGAACTGACCTGTAGTGTTTTTTTAATTACATAATTCATGATATGAATAAAATATTGATGCAATCCATGACTTTTGTCCATACCACTCTCCGTTCTCCTCCTTGCTCAAGGACTGCCTTCTCCTTAGCCAGTTCTTCTACGATTATCTTCTGAAGAAGAGGAGCATTGGCTCCTCGCAGCACTGCCACCAGCTCCCCGCCCTGTCCGTCACATTCAGAATACATTATAGTGCAGCACAGTTTTAGATATCTTGAATTTAATCAGATTTCTAATAAAGAACAAATTATTCAACTATAAAGTGACTCTTTTGTTTGCATAATACTCACCCCATAAAATAAGAAGGTAGGTTCACATTTCCCACGATACCTCTCCAGAGCATCAATACTATCTGCTTCAGCCTGAAGAAAATACAAGTTCACATTTGTGCATGTGTATGATCCATTTACAGCTTGTGGATAAACTTACTGTAGCAAAATGCAAAAGATCATCTCCCAATTCATTTTTGATTTTCCTCAGAAGGCTGATCACAGCTCGACATGGGCCACACCACTGTTGGTACACATCCACCACTACAGCAGGAGAAAAGGAGACTGCGTTTATTACGGCCACCACAAGAGGGCAGCAGAGCACTTCAAACAGCAGGGACTCATGTCGACTCAAGACTCAACACGTTTTCATTTTAACTTTTGTTTGTTCAATCAATTCTAACCTGTTAGACCTTTGGTAGCAAGCATTTCCTCCCATTGCTCCTGGTTAGTTAAAGACACCTGATGAGAATGACAAAATACAATGCATTAGCAAAATATTTAAAAATAAATTACAGAATTGAATGTATCTTTCTTAAACTCGTTTTAGCAAAGCTTTACAAACCTGTAAACTCCCCTCCTTTTTCTTGCCCGCCATTGTAACACTGAACGTTACAGAAAACGCAAATAATAATATCTCTCAGTGAACAAATATATCAATTTTTTGCTTATTTTATATAAAAGGTTTTTCTGCTCCAAGTCTCTGGGAGAAGAGGAGATATTTGGAAATCCTTCAGCTGCAGCTTCTGCACGAGCTTGAGTTTGTTTGGTCAATGGGTTACCTAGCAACCGCGCTCAAGCTTTGCAGGGAGTTTACCGTATAATGATCAAAGTGTCACAAAAGAGTATGCAACCATGCTATCACGACAGTAGTTTTAATGAATTCAGAATTTAGTGTTTTATTTCAGTATCAATTACAATATTTGCCATGTTTTGCGCTCAGTATGTTTCTCTCAACAGCAACAATGAGATAAACAGGACCAACAGTGTCAGGTAAGTACTAATAACAATTTAGCATTTGAGCTAGCTATATTAGCCATCTGTTTACTTCCTGTGTACAAATGCTGGAACAAGAATGTTTTTGTTGCACATTGGAGAAGGAAAAATAAAATTCAAAAAGTCATCCAAATGTAGGCTATTAAGGACCTACAACACACCATCTGCAATAAAGTTATAAAGTGTCAAATTGAATGTGTAAGGTACATTTTAAGAACATGTTAGCGCAGTAGATGGTTTGATGGATGACAAAAACAGCATCATTGCCTTCATTTGGAATCCTGTCCTGTTCATCATGCACCATATGATTTACAGTCTGCTCCTGCCATGCTCCTGTCGGTGACCCTTCCTCTCACCCTGAGCTTATCATGCATTTGGATGGGAACAGCATCACCTCTCCTCCAAGGTCACTCGATTTGCTTTGACAAATAACACTCACTGCATCTTCCTCTATTCATTCGCATTTAATGCCATCTGTTTATTTCAAATTTTGCCCTTGGTGTCCTCAAATATGATCCATAATGAATACTGATCCAGCCACACAGTTGTTTCCTGCTGTCAGTTCAGTCCTGTTGATGAGGTTTATGCCATTTCTCTGTGATGGCCTTTTTTCCTACCTTCCAAATGTATCCTAATATTGTGTCCACAGCAGGAGTTTTGATGCCCAGATTCATAGTTCTAAAATTGAGAGGGATGTCAATGTGAAAAAAAGCCTTGTCATTGTGAACGTCAGTCCAATATTTTTGAACAACAGGACAGTCCCAAAACATGTGACAGTGGTTTGCCTCTTGGGACCAACCTTCCCACTCATCTGTCAAAACAAGGTTACCCTCTCTTTCCTATTTATTTTTAATATCCAAAGAAACTAATTAAAAGGTTATATTCATTTGTAATTGTCTATTGTTCATCCCATTAGAATTGAAGGGTTCCAACTTTTACATTTCTGGTAGTTCTGAAAATTAAAATTTTGACCAATTGTAAAGCAAAATGAAATGGGTAAATAATTCCCACATCTTTTTAATGATGGATAAGAATTTTCACTTTGAACAAAAATGTCAGCTAGAACCCGATGATGGAGATGAATTGTTAGATTGTAGCTTGATCGTTGCATAGATACTAATTCCAGATCTGGATCGCGAGACACATCAGCACATGACATCCTAAGCAGACATTAGTCCCCAGCAGGACCTAAACACACCATTTCCCCTTGTGTCCTGATGGAGTGCAGTTAATCTCTCCAGTGTGATGAAAACGCAGTGGATTTGAGTCTGCCACAGTGCGCCCCATTAGCCTCCATTACAATGTCTTAAGCGCGGAAGTCATATTTAAGCCCCATTTAAGAATAGCTACAATTTGCTGTGTTTATTTTCAGCGGCTTCATGCTCCACTCCTCAGCGTGCAGGATTTAAAGTACCTCATGCTGTTGTCTAAAAGCAAACTAATCCCAATTGCTTTGTCATGCCTTCAAGCATTTATGGTAAACGAAAACCCTTTAAACCGCATGCATTGGGCGCATTCTGCTCTGGAACTTTTACTTAATACCGTATTTTCCGAACTATAAGTTGCACCTTTTTTCACAGTTTTGGCCGGGGTGCGACTTATACTTATATTTATACTTATATACTTATACATATACTCCGGAGCGACTTATAATATAAGTCGAAATGCAGTTGCAAGTGTGAAAATAACAAATAATATCACATATTATGTGACATTATTTGTTATTTTCACACTTGCAACTGCATTTCATACTCAAACTTATATGTGTTTTTTTCTTCTCTATTATGCATTTTTTGGCTGGTGCGACTTATAGTCCGGAAAATACGGTAATGCTAATCTACATTTTGTTGATGGAATGCGTGGTTGCAATGTGTAATTGTGAATTTTTAATAGTTTAATGACACGTTGAGAATTGCCTTTGAAAACGTTACCAATTGCCTGTCAGACTTTACAATAAACACAGTTAGCCCTGAACATGTGCCATTCATCTTCATATTCATGTGCAATACTGTTTGTTGCAATATTCTCTGTCTATATAACAGCTGTAAATAAGAGTGTCACTATTGTTATTATTATATAGTATAAGATTTTTTTTAAAAGAGTTTTATAAGAGCTTTTCTATAAGTTTTTTATTATATACTTCTGTACCTACTTTGTGTTGCAACATTGAAATTTCCCTATTGTGGGACAAATAAAGGCTTATCTTATCTTATCTTAAAAACAATAACTTATTGTGTCCTTGAGGGTTTAATTTCAAGTTAATAGTCAGCCAGCGAAAAATAGGAGTTAATTTAATAACAATAGAACACAATTCCTGAAAACAAACAATATTATGTGTATTATCATCCCAACTGGAAGTGGTTGTCCATCACTACGAATCAATACAGAAGAGTAGTGGTCAAAAAATTCAAGCCCTTAAAATAAACTAGTTCAGCTGTGCCATGTTTTGTGACTTCTGGCTGTAAAATGTTTATTTCATTGGAAAGGAAACTCGTACACAGTATTCTTTCCCTTGGGATTTCAGTGTCTGTATATTGTGCTGTTGTCTCACGTATACGACGAGGTAACGTTTTGGCCATAACAATTCATTAGCGCCAATAACTTCCAACTTCAGCAGCTCTGTGTTTTGTAATTAGATGTTAGTTCAACTTACTTGTGCAGAGTTTTGGAAGGTTGTTTCTTTTCCACATGGAGTGAACACATTCTCTATGGATTTCATTTCTGCTTTCCCTCAGGCAGAAGTTTAACTTATTCTGTGAGAAATGTGGATGTTACTGCTTGGCCATGATATGACCCATGCAATGCTGAATCCATACTGCATTACGAAAAGAAAAACAGTGTAAAAATACTAAATGTTAAACACCATTTAGAACACCAAACTTAGGAATACAAGTCATAATTTGCAAATGGAGATAGAAAAGTCAATATTTTTTATAAATACAAACATTTCAAACGTGATTTTGATATTAAGGAATAGACTCGATACTCAAAATGAATTTTGATACCACAATCATCAATTAAAAATGCTACATTTTTAGACATTAGACATGTTCAAAATTAAATATTTGCACTTTCTTCATGTGGTTTTATACTAATTCTGATAAAGCTCAAGATCATTCGAAAACTGTTCAGGAAAGGTCAAATTATGGTGGTTGTAACGTAATAGTAGTGGTAGTAGCAGTAGTAGTAGAAGTATTAGAATTAGTAGTTGCAGGTGTATTCTGTGTTTATTGGGAGCAGAAAACAGTTTCATATTCCAGGGGTGTAACACAGATCCATACTTTCTTAGATATTGTTTTTGTGGAGTTTAGAGGAAAGGAGAGAGTCTTGTGACTTCAGAAATACTTGGGTGCATGCTTATCAGCTCCTGCAGCTCCACCTTGTAGGAAATAACTATATTACATACAAAGCAGCAACACTTCTGTCGGCATAGTTGTTAAGTCATGGTGGATAATACGGACCACTGTCAAAGAATGTAATCTTCTGTAACAGCGATCATGCTTTCTGAATGATAGAATACTTGCCGTGGTAAATTGACACTATGCTAATGGCGGAGAGGTTTTTAGCTGCCTTTTTTTGCAATGATGTAAAATGCATGAAGTGAATGGGAAGTATCGTACGCCAGTCAGTCCTGAGATCGACACATGTAATGACGATGTGTCAGTAGAAAACCGGGAGAGATACAGTAAGAGAGGAAACCAATATGGAGTAAGTCATCTGCATCTAAATAAAGAGCGCTAGTGGCTTTGTCAGAGTCCATTAAGCAAATTGCTATTTTTGATAAATGCAGCGCTGTCTCCTCGCACCACTGTTGTATACTGTAGTGAAAATGGCTTCCTGTTTCTGAGATGGAGGGATGTTATGTAGATTTGTATTGTGCCTTCAAGTGCAAGTTTTAGGAACAATTGTGATGCGGTCTACCTACACAATATACGAATCAGTTGAAATAACCAGGTATAATAAAATGGCCTTTCTAAGTGTTCCTTTAGGCATTGATTTTGTTACTTAAGTAAACGTACAGATACAAGAGCAAAGAAAGTACTCAAGGAAAATAAAAAGTATTCGTATTTGCAGTAAGAAAAATATTTAAAGTACTTGTAAAAAAATACTTTAAGAGTAAAAAGTAAAAGTAGAATCAGTGGTGGAAGAAGTACTCAATTATATTACTTGCCTGTAAGTAAAATTACAGACAGACACAGGTAAAGTGTAGTAAAGTAGTAAAAGTAGCACATGCAAAATTCTACAGAGGTAAAAAAGTACCCTTTAAAAAATACTGCGCACATTTTGAGAACTTTTAAAGTGTTAAACGCGGTGATTCTCATCAATAATTGTACTGATTTTTGGTCAATGGATGCAATTTGAACATACAATTTTTTTCTAGTGAATTCAGTCCAACACAATACTTCTTAGACTTGCATCTTATGTTTATTGACTGTCAATCCAATAGACAACATGTGTTTAAATGTATAAGATGAGTTTTGATTATCAGATAAATGCAAAATATATATTGAATTAAAATAATTACAAAAATGTATAAATATCAACATATACCCTTATTTTTGACCTGAAATGTTTATGTTTGTTTTTTGTCGGATTTTGATTTGAAATTACTGTAAACAATATACTTGAATAGTAGTTAAATCTTTGTTAGCTTCAAAACAACATTAATAATAGGCCGTGGCTGCAGAGCCGCAGCGCGGTCAAATGGCCCAGCAGTTTCAGGAACCGCGGCACTGCCATATCTAACCCTAACCCTAACCCTAACCCTAACCCTAACCTTAACCTTAGCCCTAACCCTAACCCTAACCCTAACCTTAACCTTAACCTTAACCCTAACCCTGACCCTGACCCTGACCCTAACCCTGACCCTAACCTTAACCCGGCGCGGTCTAAAACGGCGCTAAAACGCGGTCAAATAGCCGAGCAGTTTCAGGAGCCGCGGCACAAAAATAACATGGCAATTTCGGCCGCGCGCCGCGGCTCTGTAGACACTCCCTTAATAATATACACATTTTGATATATTGCCACGTTTATTTGCATCTAGAGTGAAGATTTTAGCTAAAAAAAATCACATAATGGCTCTGGTCATTTTCAATTGTACATACCATCATTTATAGTTTAGTTAGTTTAGTTTTTATTTAGAGGGACAATGTACAGAGTACACACAATCAACAATAAGAACAATTCCCAAATTCCACTCTCTGATCTAAACATTGTCCCACAACAGAACATAGTAAGTATTTACACAGACATTTGTCTCTTAGTCCCTTACATTCACGTTTAGGATTAATTAGAATTTTACACCATATACCATTCCTGAAAGATTCCTTTACTGCTCCAAGCTGTGGCTTCCTGTGGCTTCTTACTGTATTTACTACCTTCCAAATTGTACAAACAAACAAAGAAACCCGAACACAACATCTATAATAGAAGTAACAAGTAATTAAAGTCCCTGCTACGTTAGTTAAAGCAGCATCTCATTCCAGCGATACCAGAGTGTAATTAGCGGCCTGTCTACGTTATCAAAGCTAACAAGGCTGGAGGTTAATAGCAGCCGTGGTTCAGTGCAATTCCTCAGTTCTGCTTCATTTCCCTCCTCACGCTCCACAGGCTGAGACTGAATGAGGCCGCCTCATACAAACTGATCTTGAAGTCATAAATTATGTTCAAACTGATTTTTTTTTACCCTCAGAGAAAGTTAAGTACGCTCACCTCAAAGAAAATACAATGGTATTGAAACAGCGCAAGCCCATAAAATCTCACTTCATGCAGACGATATACTACTATTTATACAAGAACCTCAAACATCTGTCCAAGAAATAATCAAAACAATTCAGTCTTTTTCAAAAAATTCTGATTATGCAATTATTTTGAATCAATCATCCATCCTCCCACTACATAAAACCAGATGGGATGTGCCATCCCACCAATCACCCATATGCTATGATGAAATCACTTACCTAGGCATCAAGATTTCCTCCAGGCCGTCAGAGCTGATAACACTCAACTTCACACAACTGCTAAAGACAATCCAAGAAGACTTACTTTGGTGGCTCAACCTTCCCCTCTCCATAATTGGCTGGAGAGCCGCAATAAATTTGACAATTTCAGTCAAAATAAACTATTTATTCTCAATGATCCCAACTCACTCCACGCTCACCTGGTTTAAATCACTAGACTCCATTATCACTCACTTCTATTGTATTCTATTATAATAAAACACCAAGGATTAAATTACTCATTGGCTAACCAACTACAATACATTTACAATTGGACTCACCCCACCCAAGCTGATAATATATGGTTAGAAATAGAACAATCATTATGCAAAGAACTAAATATAGCTGACATCTCATTTCTCACCAAATCAATAAAACCACACACGTGCTTTAATGCTATAACCTTAGCCTCTGCTCTGACAGCCTGAAATCACAAATCCCACACTTACTCCCATCTAACTTCACCCCACTTTGGACAACTTGACTTAGGTTTCATCATTATTCATTGTTTTATGTTCCGAATCACCAAAACAAGTTCCTATGTTTGTTAATTCTTGAACAGAATTCACAGAAACCTTAAAAAACACTCAACTTCCCCACATGGGCTGAAAAGGGCATCACACACATTAAACATATTTTTGAAAACAACATATTAACAATATTTCCACACTTGGCATTAGGAGCAATCTTTTTTTTATGCACACTATAACCCGGCTCTGAAGTTTCTCGACTGTTGTCCCTCTATTTGTCTAACGAATGTGTTGTTTTCTGTCTTTTGCAGTTTTCGTTCTTGTTGTCCTCACGATTGTTGAACAATGCGGTGAAGGGCTCCAAGACTAAACAGAGGTGACTCTCAAAAGAATCAATATGAGTTCACTTTCTAACACAGTTTTGCTTGGTTACCTGGTTACTTACTGCTACAATGGGCAAAATATTTATTTTTTATTTGTTTTTTTATTTTTATTTTTTTAAACAAATTCTCTGATATATGGTGACAATACAAATTACTCAAGTGTGCCATGTGTGCTACTACTAACTTTGTGTAAATGGTTTATTAACACACAATTGATTATTAACATTTATTTAGTTACACAGTTGGGTACACAGACACTTCTTCAGTTCGTTAAATATGCTTTGAAATTTCATTACATTTTTGCTCTTCCTTG
Source organism: Eucyclogobius newberryi (assembly GCF_026437365.1). Taxonomy (NCBI): domain Eukaryota; kingdom Metazoa; phylum Chordata; class Actinopteri; order Gobiiformes; family Gobiidae; genus Eucyclogobius; species Eucyclogobius newberryi. The sequence continues at coordinate 15,011,330 of NW_027315768.1, read as the reverse complement.
ACTAATTCGTTTCTTAGTTAAAACTACTGTGGCAATTATGTATTCCTAATTAGACCTGGTTTAGCCCTATGTTGGCTCTGATTTCTTCTTGCTTACTTACTTTACTTAAGTTTGAGAACCACCGGTGTAAGCACTTATAAACAAAAAAGTAGTCATTATTAATGCCTTCTGAATATTGTAGAAAAATATTCAATTCGGATTGAGTCTGAGAACTGATATTTATCCTACTCTGAGTAAGCCCTACTCACGGGCGGACCACCTGTCTCAAATAGGGCAGTCTCAAAACACTTGATGTGCCACAGTTTCTCCAACAACTTCCCTGTGAACAATGTGCACTTTGACATATGGCGTTATAAAATACCTTTCTTTCCAAACATGAAGTTTTGTGCTTTGAGATGCACAGATATGTTCCCACTCTTCATAACTCCATTTCCTTTTCTTCCCATTTATTTTTGATGATTATATCGTTAAACTACTACCACTTAACATTTACATTTTCCCCCATTAAGATAGTCTGTCTCATTTCCTTCCATCGTGCTTTTGACTTGTACACACAGAAATAACACCTTAAAACTCGATGCAGTGATTTGCTCTTGATTGCAGGAGGCGGAGCGCTACAATTCCTCCAAAATAATCTATTTCTAGGAATCAAAGTCACCAGCAGCAGCAAATAACAGCAGCATGCTATTATTGTAAAGCAGCTCTATTTTTTTTTTCTGAAGGTGTGAAGATGCAGACGCTTTTTCACACCTGTCACTGTCATCAACACCTTTTACCAACATGGCAACGCTGCGATGTGTTTGGACTTGCCACTATCGCACATGTGTCTTCTTCACCATCTTGTTCTGCTTTGCACAACAACACAATGCCCAGAGGCGACTGTGATCGGGGAATAGTGGAAGGAGAAGGGAGGAAATATCAGAGCTATTAAGTGGATCAGGATTTATCTGCAGCATGCCGTGTAATTGGTTTTGTGTTATCATGGCCACGTTAGCTAGGTGCTAATTGAAAAGGCATTTTTATTAGCACGTAGACAGTCTTTGGAGGTTAAGAAGGCAGAGTAAATGTCTGGCCTTAGCTGGCCTCCCAAATGATTATAGATAATATGCACAGATCTTCCAAAGACTGATGTCGCTCCCATTTAATTTGATTTGTTTTATTCATTTACATCTTATCTTATTATTTTTATTATCTATTCTTATTCTTATTCTTGTTATTCTTATTCTTATTCTTATTCTTATTATTATAACTGAGCCACGATTAGGCGCCAAAATGATACTTTAAAATAATATGAAATCTCAATGGAAGTAACAAGGAATGGCATAATTCCAAGTTGTGTGATTGCTACTTAAAGTTAAATTTCTATTATTGTGTAGAAATATTTTCGAAAAATGAAAAAAAATTCAAATCCAATCCATTATTTCAACATGTATCCAAAGCAAAAGAGACAATAAAGTGAATGAATGTGAAATACAAATGTATAAATCCTGCGTTTCAAGTATGCCTTGAGAAACCAGTGCATTAATCATCCATTTGCATCATTTATTTGCCTGACACTTATACATACATATTTTTCTGGGAGGGGACAACTGTGGCAACAGTGGGGGAGGGGGGAGGGGGGTTGGTCACATCAAACCTAGAGTAGAAGTTATTAATTTGCTCAGCCAGTTTCCGGTCATCTGCCGCATGGGGGGCTCTGGGTTTGTAATTGGTGAGAAGCCGGAGCTAGAGCCCACTCCACACAGGGTTGTTGTTGTTGTTGTTGTTGTTGTTGTAGTAGAACTGCTGCTTCAGATGCGTTTTGTACATAATATAATACATCCATGATATTGTACTGTAATCTAGCTCTCGACACCTCCCAGCTCTCGACACCTCCCAGCTCTCGACACCTCCCAGCTCTCGACACCTCCCAGCTAAAGCCATACTTTGCATCTTTGGGGCGCTCTCTGTCATCGGCCCTGTGTGCTGCCTCTTTCTGTTGCCTTAGCTGCCTCAGTTTTGGTGTGAACCAGGGTTTGTCATTATTGAAAGTGTCTTTGGTGTGTGTTGGTATAATGCTGTCCTCACAGAATCGACTGTATGGCGTCACAGTGTCCGTGTACTCATCCGTGACTATCAAACTATCTGTGGCAGCTCTGAAATCCTCCCAGTCTGTAAAGTCCAAACATGCACGTAGCTCCTCCACTGCCTCATTGGTCCACTTCTTAGCGGTCCTCACTACAGGTTTGGAGAGCTTCAGCCTCTGTCTGTACCGGGTCTGTACGTGGGGACCCACTGTAGTTTGCATACTGGCCTGGTATCGGAGGACGCCATCATCTTCCTGCTGCACCGCTCTCTCTCTCACCCGGAGAAGCCTGGCAGTGCTGTGAGGATTCTGTTTTTTGATCTCTCCAGTGGCTTTAAGACCATCCAGCCGCTGCTCCTGAGGGACAAGCTGGAGGCGGCAGGTGTGGACTATGACCTGGCAGAGTGGATCCTGGACAACCTCACAAACCGACTCCAGTTTGTGAGAGCCCGTGACTGTGTGTCTGACACTCGGACCTGCAGTGTGGGGGCGCCCCAGGGCACTGTCCTCGCGCCCTTTCTCTTCACCCTTTACACTGCAGACCTCAGACACCACACGGACAGCTGTGTCCTGCAGAAGTTCTCTGACGACTCTGCCATCATCAGACTCATCACGCACGACGATGATGCGGAGTAAAGTGGACCAGCCCCCGGGACTTTGTTGACTGGTGTCAGCAGAACCACCTCCTCATCAACGCGGGGAAGACCAACGAGATGGTGGTGGACTTCCGCAAAAGCCACTCTGCGGCCCCCTCACCAGTGAACATTGAGGACATTGAGAGAGTGACTCACACAAGTACCTGGGTGTTCATCTGAACCACAAACTGGACTGGACTCATAACACAGACGCACTGTACAGGAAGAGCCAGAGTCGGCTCTACCTCCTGAGGAGACTCAGGTCTTTTGGAGTGACAGGGCCACTCCTGAAGACCTTCTACGACTCTGTGGTGGCATCAGCTCCTGTAGGTGTGGCCTGCTGGAGCAGCAGCATCACAGAGAGGGAGAGGAAGAAGCTGGACAGAGTCATCAAGAAGTCCAGCTCTGTCCTGGGCTGTGCTCTGGACTCGGTGCAGGAGGTGGGGGACAGGAGGGTCCTGGCTAGATTCACATCTATGCTGGACCATGAGTCTCACCCCCTGCAGGACACTCTGTCCGCTCTGGAGGACAGCTTCAGTGACAGACTGATCCACCCTCGCTGTGTGAAGGAAAGGTTCACAGGTCTTTCCTTCCTGCTGCTGTCAGACTTTACAACAAACACTTCAGCCCTTTCACCTTTTTATAATTCATGTGCAATACTGTTATACTCATGTGCAATACTGAGACATAATATCAATCACCCTGGTGCAATGTTTTCTGTCCATATAACGGCTGTAAATAAGAGTGTTGTTATTCTTAAAATTATAAGAGTTATTTCTAAGTTATCTGTTTTCATTATTATACTTCTTTGCCTAATCTGTGTTGCAACCCTGGAATTTCCCAATCTTATCTTATATGTGGTTCACCCGGCCAAGTTACAGGTTAAATCCATGGAGAAGTCCATTCACAATAACAATGCATGTTTTTCAAGGTATTTTTGAGCAACAGCTGTAATTTAATGCATGCAAGGTGTATACATTTAATGCCATACTGTGGAACATCTCAGGCAAAGCATTAACTTCTCCATGGAGACAAGCCAATGCCACACACATTTCCCCTTCTCCTCTGTAATGGTCTGTCACACTTGATTGACAGCAAACTGTCCAGTCTTCAGTCACACAGTAGACTACTCCACACTGGATTGACGGCTGCCTCATCTGCCACAGCTTCAAAGTCACTAATTAATTAATGGATTTGCTCCTCTGCTGTAGTAAAACATTTATACAACGATTACACTGTGTCTTATAAAGCAGGACTGGCATTGCATTGGTCTACTGCAGTGGTTCTGGTTATTCCAACTTTTATATCGCCCTAAACTTTGTCTCACAATCCAAATTCCCGTAACTGACAAGAGAAATAAATATGTTTACTATAATAGTGTTCGGTCAATTATCAACGTTATATTTTCTTGTATTAATAATATTGATGTCCACAATCCTCCAACATATTCGCTTTGGGTTGCTCACAGAGCGCAAAGTTCTATCCACTGAGCATCAGTTTGCTTTTGCATTTCTTATCACTTTTAAGTATTTATTCCAATGATTTAATTTAGACTAAAATATTTTCAATAACACGTTGGCAATAACTCAATTATATTTGCGAGTGCAATGATTTTAATCAGTTATTAACATGTTTCTATTCCACATTTTTTTAATTGAACAAACTGCAATCAATTACTGCTTTAGAATTCCTGAATATTCTTGTAACCTTGAGTTAAAGCCTTGTAGTTATGGCTGCAGGTGGCACACAGCAGCAAGCTTTTATCTCTTCATGTGTTAAATACCCTTCAGGGCATACCTTTTATCTATCATCTGTACATCTCTGCATACTTGCACCATCCATAGCCCTATAGTAATATCTGAGAAACATTCACGTCATTCTCTCACTTTCTGCAGTCGGGGGCGCTGTTCTCGCACTCCTCGCATCTATTTCGGTGCACAGATGGAGGGCCTGTGGCCTGGCTGAGAGGAGAGGAAGTGCCAAGGAGGCTTGTGCATGTGCTGCTGAAGCATGCAGTGAGCAGCCATGCATTATTCAAAGAGGAGATGCAGCGAGGATGATGGCTGAGTGACTCCCCGGCCTGCATCACTTGTTCTAGTCAGCTGTTTCACCCAGGACCCCCCTTTAACACACAGGATGAATGCGCTGAACTTGTTCAGGGTGATATGTGCTGATGGACTGAACTCTCTTTTGAAAAATACTTCTTTAATCTTTTCTGAATGCGGTTTTGTGGTCAGAAAGTACAGGTGAACCAGCGCTGTCTCAAAGTCCAACGAGTTCAAAGAGTTGAAATGCTGCAAGTTCGACTTTAAAATGAAAAGGAAACTGTGTTTTCATGGTGCCGTGTGAGGAAGGCTTTAGATTGGTAGTACAAAAACTGCCAATGTGCGTAATTGTCAGTGAGGATTGAAAAGGATGTAAATCTCTTTGAATTCCTCATTAAAAGTGAAATAATTAACCTTTTTCATTTGAACACATTATAAAATGGCCTAGTTTGTGTGAACATCACAATATAAACTGGGCAGCAATTTTTCAGAACACTATGCAGCATTAATGGGGACAGAGACCTTTTTTGCTGTGTCATTCAGTATACAGAACACAGGCCAGGCAAACAGTGATGCAGGGAATTTATGAAAAAATATAAAACCTTTGGGCAAAACAGCCACAATACACTTGATAACAAAGGATTGTAAGAGTGAAACCAATTTGTTCTGATATACACAAAGACTCACCTGGGTAATGTTTTGTTGATTTATTTAGCAGCAGTATACAATTATTATTATGTAGGTAGAATAGTTATTCATCATTTTTATTGCATATTTTTCATTTTCCTTTTTTTCATTACAACATTGAAATGTCACCATTGCGAGACAAATGAAGGTTCTCTTCTTCAAATGGTACAATTATGGATTTGAATGAGCTGAGGGTGCATTTAAGGCACCTTTTGAATGTCGTGGACAAACAGCGTCTATAATCATCTGTTGTGTGCTTGTCCTGAGTCAGAATACCTGTTGCCTTTACAGACTGCTGTATATAATCATATAATCTTCTATACAGTATGGCCTTGTACAAATGTGAGTTTTTGATGTCCAGATGTCACTCAGGCTCTCATTATCTTCGGCCTTTCCTTCTACAGTCTGCAACACACCCAATTGAACTGCAGAAACCCTATAATGCATTATATATTTATGGTGTTTTACATGGCTGAGATAGTGGCATGAGCCTACATATCTGGGTGGAGCTTGGAGTAGAGACACATTATGAGGAGCCAGCTGAAGTAGCTCTGGTGTCTGGTCATCTTCCTCTTGAATGTCTCGCTGTGAAGGTCATACATCTACACGATGCACAATTACAGCCTATCATAACGCTTTTGGCATGTCTGCATTTTTATTTTTTTCACAAATGGACTCTGTAGTGCAAAGCTAAATATTTAGTTGTTTCTGTCTGTAAACAGATCACTGCTGGGCCCACACACTTCAGTGGCTTCCTCATAGATTTCCATTGAGCGTCAGTGCCTGCAGAGCTGTAAATAAACTGGAGGTATGTTGTGTTAATGAGACCCTCCGTGGCCCAACAACACCTCTCACATTATATAGACTGATACAGGGATTTTTGTCTTGAGTTTCCCCTAATCGTTCTGAGTGCCGCCTTTTTTTCTAAGGCCGTGGCTGCAGTGCCGCGGCCCGCGGTCAAATGGCCGCGCAGTTTCAGGAACCGCGGGACTTCTCTTATAGCGTCATGGCTAACCCTAACCCTAACCCTAACCCTAACCTTAACCTTAACCTTAACCCTAACTTTAACCCCGCGCAGTCTAAAACGCGGTCAAATAGCGGCGCAGTTTCAGGAGCCGCGGCGCGCGGCCGGCACAAAAATAACATGGCAGTTTCGGCCGCGTGTATTTTTTCCAAAATAATTTCATATACTCATATACCCTCAGGTCCCCGTACCCCTGTACGTAAACTCTGGTCTAATACTTACTAATGTCATCAGTGTTTTACACAAGAATTATCAGACGAATGAACCACAGTTAAAACATCAAATAAATTCAGCATTGCACAGATTCAAAACAAGGCTTTTATGAATAACTGAAATTACTGTTATTGTAGTGACGTAATCAATTTGTGAATTTAGTTATGGGCGGCACGGTGGCAGAGTGGCTGGCACTCTCGCCTCACAGCAAGAAGGTGTCGTGCTGTTATCTGTCCGGAGTTTGCATGTTTCTCCCTGTGTCGGCGTGGGATTTACTTCAGGCTCTGGTTTCCCCAATCAACCCAAAATATGCACCATAGGCAAAATCCTCAAGCTTAGGTCTCAACTAAGCTGAGTGAGTCCTCGAGCGGGTTCTGACAAGTGGCCCCAGCAAGTGCGCCTAAACCCTAGGAACTCCCCTTAGTGTATTGTGACCAAAATATTATCACGCACACACACGCCCGAAGTCACTGGGATAGGCTCCAGTCACCCGCGACCCCGAAAGGGAACAAGCGGTAGAAAATGGATGGATGGATGGACACGCACGCACACACGCACACACACACACACACACACACACACACACACACACACACACACACACACACACACACACACACAGTAGGATAAAGTCATGTGTATCACTACTGTACATGACTCTCTGTAATGAGAGCTATGCAATGGTGGTCCATGTTGCTACAATTCTCTGTCTTCTAAAGCAGTTCTAGGGGCAAAACAAATCCATCCAGAGCTTGGATATATTTAAATACAAACTGTACAATGAAAATAAATAAAATGAATAAATTAAGGTGGCATAAAATAGTGACTTGAATTAGACCACAAGGACATGATTAATTGTGGTGTATCTATGGTACTCATATTAAGTCAGACAATTCAGATAATTTGGGAAGTAAATGCCAAATATTAAGAAAACTTTGCAGCTGACAGTTTACTTTTAATCTTGTGCTTTGTATCTCTTAAAAAAAAATAACACAAATAAACAATAGCCAATAGTTTCGATGAACAATAGAACAATTTAAACTTTTTAAGCCTTTACGACACATGAAACGATGAAACAATTCAACTGTCTGTTCTGATTTGTACAGTAAAGGCAATACAAATGTGTGTGCTCCTGTAGCAATAATGTGAGAACCTTCTTTTGGCAATGGCTGCGTGGATGATTTTCTATTGTATGGAGTGTTCTTCTCGAGTGTCCTCCGTCCTTCTTCTCTCTTCACCACTCCTCCTCCTCCTCGCCCCTAGAGCTCTGAACACAGCTTCTTCCAACGTTCAATGGAAAATGATTCAAGCTGCATCAATGACTGATGCTGATGAAGGGCCTGTCGTACATCACTTGGTATGATTAAAAGCCCTGAATGATAATCAACTTTACCTGAAGAGGATGAAAGTCAGGGGATGCTCAGACAGAGAATATGTGGTAAAGGAGGTTAGTAACCAGTAAGTTACAAGGAGAGATGGACACAAATTAGTTACATGTAGTAAATAATTCTTTGAATAAATATATTTTGACTCGATGAATAGAAAAACGATGAAGCTAAGGAGGTGGATGGTTCTGCTGCTACGGTTGAAATAGAGTGAAAGGGGCTAGAAGCAGCTGAGAAAGTAGGAAGAAGGAAGGAAGGAAGGAAGGAAGAAAGGAAAGGATAGTTTGTAAAATGAAATTAGCTTCATATAGGGAACTGACAGTGACTGACAGGTGACAGGCAGCAGGAGCAAGAAGGAAAAGCAATTTATTCAGTAGCTTTAAAACGTTTAGATTCAAGGTAATTTCTCTTATATACATAGTAGAGCAAGGTCACTGGTTCACATAGTATTTCAATCGCAAAAGACTGATCGACAAATGATAATAATGCTTTGTAAACTCCTCCGGGTATTTGACTCAAGAGGCGGTGCCAATCCATCAGACTCGGTGACCACCATTGTTTACTCATGCACACTTCACATCGCAGTCACGCAAAGTCATGGTGGTTGACGTGTGTTGCCCAAGGACACAAGACCAGCTTGCACTAATCACTAATGAAACAATAGTTCACCTTGAGCAGCAGCTTCATTCTTTTCTCGCTCTGCTCCTTGTTGTTCCGCTCTGGGTGCTGGAACGTGTCTGAAATGCAGCGTTTTCAATCAATAAAGAACAATAATAGTTCACTTACATCATCATGTTGCTTTTGGGTGGACATCTTTCAAACTGGAGCAACAAAATAGAACAAGAGTTGAACTATTATTTCTAAGTTCCCTGCACAAACTGTAGTAGATTCAAAGGAGTGACTGTAGGAACTGACGTGGCGTACATAGTGAACACTTGACCTTCCTGCTGCTTGCGGGAAAGTTTGATAATGAGCTCAAACCCTCCTGTAGGACTGAGGCCACGACTTGGTAATTAAAAAGTGCTCCACTAGGCCCAAGCCCAATTATTGCAGACTTGGCAAACGTCCTTAAACACTTCTAACAGGCCGGGGTTTGCAGAATTAAGATCAATTTTACTTCGGATTATGCGGTGACATTTTAGAATGTCCAAATTGATTCAGAGGGAAGCATTGCTGTGTCTATGAACGCTTTGATCGTCTTGTTCAGATTCCACTGTGATAGTTGTGACGCTGATGAGGTTGACATCGGACAGCTGAGTGGTCCCGGGGGAAAGAAATGGAGTTTAAGTACTTGTGCAGGATAATTCAGAATCAGAATCAGTCAATGAACAGAATTCACAAACATAGGAACTTGTTTTGGTGATTCGGTGCAACATAAAACAATGAACAATGAACATATATAAGTCACACACAAAAATGTTTAATCTGCTATAGGATGAAAAATTAAAATAGGCTACAAGATGAAAAATAAAAATAAGCTATGTACACAAATTTACAGTTGAATTTACAAATGTAGTGTAGGTCTTTTAAATCAGTTCTGCAGTTTTGAACAGGAAGTGGACCTATTTCTGTTACTAAGTTGTTTTAGATCAATATTGCATGTATACAATGAACAAAGTGTAAAATAATCATTTACATAAGTTATAGTTTGATACCAAATACCTGGAAAAAACACAAAAATGCTGACTAAAACTAGTGAATCCAGTTATAATGCCCAAAGAAGGATGCAGCTCTGTTGTTTTTGAGAGTTGAATGCAGTGTCCAAAGTTTCCCACCAGCAACGTTTTGAAGGCTGGAACTGCTGTTTTGTGTGTCGGTCGACCTTGTAGGATTCTGTGCTCTCTTCAGCAGAGGGGAGTGCGCAGATCTTCCGGAGGTTGGTCCCCTTGAGTTCCCCTGCTGTTCTCACCACTCGCTGTTGTTTCGCTTAAGGTTATTAACACACCTGGAATAACACAGGAGGAGTTGTTTACCGTGACGCTCAGCGGGAGCTTTGGTTCTTCTAGTTTCCACCAATAAAAGGCTGCAACATCATGCTTTTGTTGTTCGTAATGGCAGATGATGAAAGTAGTATTTTTAAATTTGCACTGCTTGTCATATTTGGAACACCACAACTGCGCCATTTGGGATTCATGTGAAATCACAACAATCTAAACTGCCAATTTGTTAGTACTAAAGTAGAACCTGGGGGAACCGTCAAAACTGGCCTGGTTTATGGCTAATATCTTTGTAATCGGGCCTAGTCACATGAACTGGCATGTGTTTTCACCATATGCACAATGGCTGTTAGTTTAAATTAAAAGACTAAAGCCACAAGATAAATAGGATACATTTAGGAACCTGTTCTCTTGAAAAAATAAGATTGAAGTGGCAGGAAGTGAAGGTTTTAATATTCAATACAATATTACTGCATGTAACAAAAATGTGCTAAAACATTACATGAATTATAATTAGTTGAGGTTTTAGAAAAGTGCAGAAATATCAACATTTTAAATTAGCACTTTTTGCAGCAACAATATACTTGATGGTCAAATTTAGCTTTATCTTCAGAACAACCTTTGCGATATTATCTACATTTTTAAACAATGCCTGCCTTTCGGTTGAAGGGAAATTCTGGTCAATTATGGGTATTTCTTCCAAAAACAATGACATAAACCTATTCACAACATGGCATTTTTTTCTCCTGTCACATTCATAATAATTCTGGTGAAGAAGCTACATTTTCTGCCCACACATCCTGTAATTATTGAGTGTGGTGGTACATTGTGTTATATATATTGTGTCTGAGATCTCCTAATGAGCCTGCGCCGGGTGGATGACTTTTTTAATGATGTGCATCTAATCCAGGTCTCATCCGGAACACCTGGCTCTCCTGTCGGAACCACTGCTGTGACCTCCAGGATTCAGTTAGCGGCCCCCGTCAGGAAGCCCTCTGGAGCTAATTGGTGAGTTACTGTATATAGAGGAGGTGTAGGAGGGTGACATGCGTGTGTCTGTTATGTTATTAAAGGTATTTCCTGGTTTAAAGCAATTAGTGTCTCTCAACCTTGACCTTTTATCCATAGCCTTGATGATTGGTGCGGCTTAGTGTGTGAGAAAGGGATTATTTATGTATTTGCACCTTTTAAAATGCCTATAGAAGCATTCATAATTTGTAAAAGATTGCATGAACTGCTAAACCAACTGAATTCTCTACATATTTTAGAACATCTGAACAGGGCATTTGAAAAGCAGCTAGATTTTTGTTTGTGGAAGACATTCTATTGCATAAATAATTGCAGCATTTGTGATTTCAATATGACTGTGACTGATTATGCACCCCGAGTATATGCAATTAAAAAAATAAAGGTTTTGCGTTTTTATGATGGTGAACTCATCAAGCATATTTCGTCAAGAATTATCCATTGAAATTATTTAATCTATGGAGCTTTTTAACAGCCACACAATCATATTACATTTAGTTTGTTCCATATCAAGAATTCTATAGATCAAATTCAAACTATTGGATGGTGTTTGAAGAAACTTAGATTATTTTATCACAAGTTATGTTAGAAATATCACTGTCACTATGTGAACTGAAGTGGGTTGTCTCCAGGGAAATATGTATATCTGTATATGAGCATCACCCAGAACAAAAGTAACAGAGAAGCTGAACGCCTCCAAAGCGCAAGTGCTGGTAGAAAAAATTATATTATTAGGCCTGAGCGCCACAAGCTGGCGAGAGGCCTATTAATCTTCTTCTTCTTCTTCTTCTCGGGACCAACCCCCCTATTTTTCACCCAGTGAACATTGACGAAAAGTCACAAAAATTAGCACACCTCTAAAGATCGTGCCTCTCTACATTCTGGCTATTTCCTTTTTCTAAAATTAAAAAAATTGGCGCGTCAGCGCCCCCAAATGTACCAAAAATGCATTGAGAGATGGGAAATGACCCAAAAAAAATCTGATCGTAGAATCATGAAATTTGGCGCAGAGGTAGATGGTGACAAGAGAAGTAAAAAATATTATTACGGCAACGCCGTCCGCCCAACCAAATGTCGGCCATATTGCTTCAAAAATGACTAAACATGACTTCGGAGTTTTTCCAAACGTCGTACTTTTACGAACTCCTCCCAGGGCGGTGGCCCTAAAAAGCTGAAATTTGGTGAAAATGCTACTGAGGAGTGGGACATCAAAAGTTATCCAAATTACATTGATACCTCTCACGGTCTCTGTGCGGCGAAGCCGCAAACTGTAGCTAGAATTTCAGAAATCTCCCAAATTTAACATTTCTGCCGTTTGCGCAGATAAAGTCCGAATTGCGTCAAATTAGAATCAGTTGTTAAACTCTTTGCCCTAAACCTACTTGAAGTGAAATAAATTAATTTGGAGCCACAGCGCCCCCTACAGATTTTATATGGAGGTTAAATGTTTAGTTTTGCGAAATTATATGAAATTTGACACACAACTCAATTTTGGCATTCCCATCAAAAAAGTCAATGAGACCCATGTCATAATTGTTATGGCTTTGCCGTAACGATGACTGAAACCTTCCATGTTATTCCAATGGGGAAATCGCCAGAACATGTTTACACTTTAGACTTTCACGAACTCCTCTTAGGGCGTTAGACATATTAACCTGAAATTTGGTGAGACTCATCTTCAGGGGTGGACCATCAAAAGTTATCCACATTTTTATTCTAAGAGTCACGGTGTCTGTGCGGCAAAGCCGCACATTTTGCCAAGAATTCAAAATAAAATTGCTTTTTGATGGTGAAACAAAGGGGAGAAGCTGTGACAGCGTCACAGATTCAGCAGTAGATGTAATAAAAGGACAATTGGGGCGCGTTAGCGCCCCCTCCTCTTGCGGCGTGGCGGCGGCGTGGCGAGGGCCGATCATTGCCGCTTGCGGCTATATTTTAGTTTTATTTTTGTTGTACCAGAGACTCCAACCAAACAGAACAATTGGACAGCACAAGTTACTAATGAGACTTAACACCAAGGTCATGGACACATTCCCCAGTTACACCATAGAGAATGTTTAGTAAAGTCAGACGCCAAGCCACATAACAACCCATCTGCACAGTGGCACTAAAAAAAAACTGCCAATTAGTGCTCCAAATAAATGTTAAGTGGGAGAAAAATGTAATCCTGTTTTCTATTACATACAGGAAATAATTACCTTGAAGCAAAAACAAATCAGGGTCTAGCAGAACCTGCATAGTCAAAAAACACATGTTTATCAATTTACATGGTTAAGATTCTACTACACATTCCGGATGTTACATTTTATAAAGAAGCTATATTGTGTTCTTGGACTCATAGAAACATTATGTTTAAGAAAATACATTTTTGGGGAGCCGTTTGTTTCAAGAGTTTCAATAAATAGTTTTATGCCCAGCTCAGACAACAAAGGGACATGGAGCAGATTAGATAGTGAGCCTGAGGCAATGAGACAGATACGATTTAAACTATTTTACTGCAACAGTTACCAAGGAGTAACATTTACTCATACATACATGCAAAACACTATTATTTACAGGCTTGTGTCTGTAATCTCCATGTTTGAACATGGACACTTTTGTTTCTATGGAGATGTTATTGCCTTGACTAGAAGGTTCCACAGCCTGGAATTAACTTACTGTCTATCTCCATAAAGACCGGGCCAAGTTACAGGTTTGATCTGCGGAGGAGCATTTGAAGCTTGAGTGCTTAGAAAGTTATAAGACATATTTTCAGTTGTTTCACACAAAGTATATAATTCCACATGTGTGAATGAGAAGTTGTGTCCAAACTTTTGGTCTGTACTGTACATGTAGGGTTCTAGGTAGGGACCTTGTAGCCATTTTCAACAATAAAAATAATGATTCATTAAATAATAATAAATTGCTTGCTTTGATGAAATGGCACTACTTTTAAGTATGTATTTACTTTTTTGGTTGGGACACTGCATGTTAATGAACATACATGATATACATGCTTTAAACATGCCGATTGTAGCCATGGGCTCATTTCCATCCGTTGTCCTGCATTCGCTCTTAAAACTCACTCTCATTCATACACCAGCATACTATTGTACATGTCTTTAGTGGGAGGGGAAACCGGAGCACCCGGGGAGAGCAGAACATGCAAACTCCACACAAAAAGGCCCCATGCCGCTCAGACCTAACCCAGGACCATCTTGCTGTGAAGAGTGCTAACTTCTGCGCTACCGTGCCGCCATGAAGAGGCGGAGCAAAAGTTAATACCTAATAACACTCTTACCAGTTATGCAGTGCATTTTAATAGCATCTTTTTCCCCCAACTTGTTCAAAAAAGTCTCGTCTTACTTCCTCACTGCTATACTTGTGTAAATCAGTTGCTTTCCTCTGTCCCCAGGTGCTTGTGCTGCCACCTGTAATCAATACCTCCAGACCCACAATGCACTTCTGACATCTAGCGACAGGCCCCAGATGAGGGGAAAAGCCACCCTGAAGACCCCTGCTCCAGCACCACCTGCCCCCAGCACAGACACACACCAAAGAATGAAGGTAAATCACACCTCTCACGTGAAGAGATTTAAGACAGCTCTGTGCCAACGGTGACAGAAAGTGCTATGGCCGAGGTATGAATCTGATTGTACAAATAAGAAGTCCCTGGACTGCCTGTCTGTGTGTGTGACAGTTGTGTTCTCAATGTGCATCCCATTTTCAATTTTCTTTCAAAATAACATCTTTAAAGGCATGTCCGTCTACATTAGTGTCAGTGGTACATGCTTGTCCAGAGGGTCCAGTTTGGCCAGCAGCTCTGACAGCCGCCCTCCAAAGCCCCTGTCACACTCTGTGATTTAGGCTCAAGTCAAAGATTGTAGAGAGCTGATATCTGAAAATTATTTTTGTGGTTTATAGTGAATACTGATATAGTGTAAGTTTAAGCAGCTTGTCTTGGCTTTGCATGTTATGTTGTCATATTTTTGATATTTGGAGTCTCAGTGATCTGCAGTAGGAGTTAGGATGTGCAGAGCAATGAAGAATACCAATGGCGGCTTATATTTACTGTAAATTGTCTACTCGGTTCACCGTTTTGGTAATACTGAAATGCACAAGCTCTTCACTCCATCTAGTGGTACCAAATTGCGTAACATGACATTGGTAGCACTACTTTATGAGCACGGACTTGGTCGAGGGCTCCTTGATCAATTAGCCTCAATGGGCCTATAATAACATTTGTAATCAAATTACCTAACTATTAAACTGTGAGTAAATATTTGATAAATGTGTAGGTGGGGCCTTTATGTGTATTTAGTGAGTGATAAGAACAAAATAACAGCAAAAAAAATATCTACTACCAACTCATTCAATGTGGCTCTGTTTAGACCTGGTTCAGTCCCTGTGAGTCCTGGTTTGGATTAGAGTTGGTTCAGTCCTGTGTGAGTCCTGGTTTGGATTAGACCTGGTTCAGTCCCGTGTGAGTCCTGGTTTGGATTAGACCTGGTTCAGTCCCGTGTGAGTCCTGGTTTGGATTAGACCTGGTTCAGTCCCATGTAAGTCCTGGTTTGGATTAGACCTGGTTCAGTCCCGTGTGAGTCCTGGTTTGGATTAGACCTGGTTCAGTCCCGTGTGAGTCCTGGTTTGGATTAGACCTGGTTCAGTCCCGTGTGAGTCCTGGTTTGGATTAGACCTGGTTCAGTCCCGTGTGAGTCCTGGTTTGGATTAGACCTGGTTCAGTCCCGTGTGAGTCCTGGTTTGGATTAGACCTGGTTCAGTCCCATGTAAGTCCTGGTTTGGATTAGACCTGGTATATATATATTGCTGATCTAAACACGGTGCACTTTCCCGTGCGTCATGTCATCACACATAGATGACGTAGGATGCGTCACTTTTGGTCTGGCGTCTTTAGTGGCTCGTAACTATGTGATTACTGGGTGTATTTTGAAAAAAAAAAAAAAAAAGGTGTCATGGAGCTGGTTATCTTGTCCACACGGGCGACTGAGAGAGTTCCAAACTGCGCCCATGTGCCCGCAGGCACCACGTTGGTGACCCCTGATCTATAGCATAAAGAAAGCTGTTATAAACCATTGTGTTTAGCAGACCATTCAGTGATTAAAGAAACAAGCTCTTTCTTGACAATTCAAGTTTAATTAATTAATTAATTAATTAACTAAGTTATTTTTAAAAAAAAAGATCTTCTTGGACTTGGAAAAGTTTATTTTCAGAGAGAAAAAAGTGTATTTATCCTAACTGTAGAAGACATAGGTACAATATTCTATCATTAAAAATACATCTTGCAAGGACTTCATCAGGAAGACCCGAGACGTCCCAGAGCCCTGAAGACGTACAGGTCCTGCAGTCTGTCTGCAGTCGATCACCTTCTCAGCAGAGCGTACAATGCGCTGTAGTCTTTGTTTGTCCCTGGCTGTGGCTCCAGCGTACCACATGGTGATGGAGGAGGTGAGGTTGGACTCAAGGATGGCCGTGTAGAACTGCACCATCATCTCCGCTGTCAGCTTGGCTTTCCTCAGCTGCCGCAGGAAGTACGTCCTCTGCTGGGCCTTCTTGATGAGAGAGCCGATGATGAGCTCCCACTTGAGGTCCTGGGTGATGGTGGTGCTGAGAAAGCAGAAGGAGTCCACAGTGGAGATGGGGGAGTCTGAGATGGTGAGGGGGGGCTGCGGGCAGTGACTTTCCTGAAGTCCACGATCATCTCCACTGTTTTCTGGGCGTTGAACTCCAGGTTGTTACTGCTGCACCAGGACACCAGCCGGTCCACCTCCCTCCTGTAGACAGACTCATCCCCGTCCGAGATGAGCCCGATGAGGGTGGTGTCGTTCGATAACTTCATTAGTTTTAC
Source organism: Eucyclogobius newberryi (assembly GCF_026437365.1). Lineage (NCBI taxonomy): Eukaryota > Metazoa > Chordata > Actinopteri > Gobiiformes > Gobiidae > Eucyclogobius > Eucyclogobius newberryi. Next base: position 14,994,468 of record NW_027315768.1, on the reverse strand, counting down.
GTAGTCGTGGCTGGAAGTGCAGCAGTTTGTGAACAGGTACCGAGTCAAGGAGAAAGTACACAGTCCTGTGGAGATCCAGTTCTTAAAGTGTCTGAGACATTCTCCTCCCTCACCTCCATTCCGTCAGAATGTCAGTGATCCACTTCCAGATGGAGTCAGGCATGTTGAGCTAAGAGAGCTTGTCCTGGCGGCAGAGCAGGGAGGATGAACACAGAGCTGAAGTCCACAAAGAGGAGCCTGGTGAAGGTTCCCGGGGAGTCCAGATACTGCAGGAACTATCTACAAGGAACTGATGTATGTGTTCCATCAGGCCTGCTCGCCCTTTTGTTATCCCATAATTATTCATACTACTGTTTATTTCAAAGCACCCTCTGTTTCAGTCCGTGCAACTAATAACACTTGCACTAATGTGAATTTCCAAACACGTCCTTCATTCCCTGCTTGGGAAAAAAAATCCTTCCACTACCCTCTCCTCCTCCTCTTAGAGATCAGATATGTTGATTTCTAGGGAAACTACATGTGGTGGCAGTCCACTCACTCCCACATACAAATTAACATTCACACAAGACATTAGACTGCCATTTGGATGACACACATTAAAGGACAGTAGGGAACTGTATTGTTTTATTTTGTCCACCAATTACACATCAGTTCTACAGTGGCTCTGGTAATTTGATCCCAGTGTGCACAGAAAAAGTGGTCCTCACTGCGCTTGCTAATGGCCTATCAAAACCAATAGATATGTTTGGGAGACAACAATTGAATGTTGAAAATAGGCTCCCCTCCTCCATCGTTGCAGTGATAATTATGCTGTAATGTTAGCGTCAAGCGTAAAACAAACCTAATTTTCTTTCTTTCCCTCCACGTTGGGAAATGCATTTATGTCCGCTTCAAGGCCGCCATGGGAATGGCTGTCAGTGGAGAGGTCAATAGGTCAGAAGATTTTTGCTTTTCAATGATTATTATGTTCTACGGTTAGACTATGCCTTCTAATTAGCCTAACTTATTTATTTAAGTGTCACTGAAATTCAAAACCTCTTTTGTAGTGGACGGACAAGACTTCTGTCGGACTATACTAAACCTGACATCATACGTTTACTCTTCCTTGAGTAAAATATTTAAATATAAGTGTAATAGTACACTTGAGTACTTGACTATGAGTAATATGTTTCTTACACTGCCCCTTCACATATGATTCACATTGTTGAATCCTAGATCTTTCTTTTAAAATGTATTAGATTTCCTGCATTATTTAATGTTTTCTCATTTACAATAACTTGTTATATCCAAACAGCCTCTTCTTAAAATTACTCTTGAGTTGTAGTTTCCCAAAATACATAGGGTTAGGTTTACTTCTAACTCTCACTCCAATCATTTCGCTGGCCACTACTTTGTACTTCTACTAGAATAGTATTATTTTTAATTGACTGTTTGCTCAAATGTTTGTCTACCCACCTCTGGATACAGACTATAATCAAACCCAAACCGTTCTAACCACCATTGTTGTTGTATTGTGACAAATACTTTTAAATGACTCAGGATAAAAGGATAAAAAAAGAATATCTCAAATATTCCTTTTTAGTGTTTTGGTAAAATCCAATCACTCAAACCTTGTCAATCAGACCAACCAACAGCAAAGCTTCATCTGAGTTATGTTTCCACAGACGTTCCCTTTTACAATATGCTTGATTTGACAGTTTCCCACCAATACAAATAACATCTTCTTGAACATCCCTGACATGTTGATGCTTGGACAGTGTTTACAGTGCTCGTGCTCAGATGCTGAGCAGATGGCTGGATGCTGGTGCACGGTCCTCTCAGCTCTTCTCTGGCCCGTCAGACAAATGTTCACCGGCGCATGCAGCAATCACAGCGACTTTTCACACCCGCTTTGCATTCAGCCGAATTCACACACTTCTTAAACAGCATTAAGTAGAGATAGGTGTCACTGACATCAGGCACCTCACTCATCGCCATGGAAACGGCAGAGCAGGACCACCCATTCTCAATAAACCAATATCAATAGACCATTTAAAATGTTTTAAAGAAAAACATTCCAAATTACGAAATGGAGGCCACACAGATACATGTGAGTGATTTCAGAGCCTAGTTTAAAGACAGTTCATATTGTGTTATACATTATTTGTTTATTTAATAAGAGATTATGAAAGACATTTAGTATTTTTAATGAAGGCAAATTACTAGGTTTTTCCAGACAAATACAGTACTTACAGAATTTAGTTTTTCCACAAATATGTTTCATGCTTTACTGCAAAGTATACTTTTTGTGGAGCTCAAATAAAGTGTAGAACATTCTATTCTTTTCATCTTTGTAATGGAAAAGCAACTAAATTACATTTCTACCCTGATAATTCAAAATTGTTGTTTATTTTGTTGTTGTAAAGACTCATCATAAACCATTGGGATTTAAATCTAATGTCAGTTAATCCTTGAAAACGGTTTATAGTTTATTTTGCTTCCAGTCGCCTCCATTCCTGAATGTTGAACACTATGATAACAGATCTTTTTAGGATGCTCAATAGGCTGCTTCCTGGAAATAATGCCATATTTGAATTTTATTATTAAATTGTGTTTGAATAGAAAGACATACCAGAGCTCATACCACCACCGAGGCTGTGTTTTCCTATCTCGCAATGAGTCATACAGGTTATAGTAGGGCCCAATGTACAAAGAATTGCACTGCCGCCGCCAACAACAATAAAACAGGGAAATATGCTGCTCTTATTGTCGGGTAAATATTTCTAAAATATTATCCTTATACTTTAGTGTGAAGGCAATCTCAAGCAGTTCAAAGACAGTTTTGTTTGTGTTACAGAGAGCATTATTGTTAAAGATAGAATTCACATAGAAGTGCTTGAACGTCACAGTCTGTAATTAATCATCCACAGCACTTAATTACATCTGTGTAAGATCCACATTTTCAGATCCTTCACACAACTTCAACCTATGTGTCAGTAACTCTGTGCAAACAGACATGACCATTAACAACAAAACCCTTCATTTGCACACTGTGAATGTATCTATATATTCTTTACTTGATCTTGTTTTCAGATTGCATTGATTCCTGAGATTTGGGTCTGTTAATCCCAATTGAAAGCAGTAAATATTAGTATAAAATCTAAAACTTAATCTTCTTTCCAATACTAATAGCAAGATTACCTTTGAATACATACAACTGATTTGATATAATCCACGTTAGTAACCTTCACAGTATGTTATTTATCTGTTATAATGTATGTTTTCACTACACCGTGGCTAATATAGAGTGGACTTATCCTTCAGTGTGATGACTTTCATTTCTTTCTTTTGTTTGTGGCTGAGGAGAACTTCTCCAGCTCTGTTTGTTTTGTTGTATGTTCTTCTGTAGAAACCGGAGCGTTATGTGGGAGCATCAAGCGTGTTTGTTTTCTCAGCTCTCTGGGGCCCGCCTTCTGCTGACTCCGCTCCTAGAACAGAGGCATTCAAAGAGGGGCCGTCAGTCGGCCCCCACACTCTGAGCCATAAAGAGCGCTGTATCAGAGCAGTCAACAGTAGAAACACATCGGCAGGGGCACTGTCACTCCGCTGTGGATTTTAATATGAAGATAGGATCCCTGTTTACTATGGACATTTATTACGGTTTTAACTGGGATAGAGATGTAAAACAACATATTTCCAGTATGTACAACAGTCATAGATAATGCAGGTATTTTTTGTCTTTTTAGAGTGCTGTGGTTTAGTTCAGTTTATTTATGAACAGCTAGTCTTAGTAATATTCCGGATTTAGCTCAGAGCAAGTTTCCAGTTTCGTGTGTTTCGTGTGTTTCGTGTGTTTCGTGTGTGTGTATGGGCCCCTAAAGTCTGAGTTCAGCAGAGCTCTCAGCTGTGTCCCTCCTGTGTCCCAGGCCCTTTAATATGGACTTTATCACATCAGTGTCTCTGCCCTGACACTCAGGTAAAAGCTCTCTATCTCCACCTGCTCTCCACTGAAAGAGGATGGAGTCGCTATATTGTGGCAGTCTATGGTGGCTACATTCAGATAGGAATCACTGGGGAAATTACAGTTTCTGTGCTTATGCAGCCTGTGGAGACTTCTGCCTGAAATTGAATTTGGATGAGATGACGGCTGACAACAAACTGTGTTGGTCCCATTGTGGGTGGCTTCCCCTATACTTTCCACTTGTTTTAGTGTAGTGAATAAAATATATTGTAAATAATATTGACTGGTGCTGGCTGCTGCTACAGGTGAACGAGTTCTGGTTTTCCATCTAATCACTGTTTTAATGACAAATGCCTTCTAAAAACACCATCATCATGTTTTAGATAATGATAGGTCAAGTCATTTTTCTACCTATTTTACAGAAAACACACAATCTTTATTAAATATTCAGTTTTTATTCTTAACTTTGGTGCGCTGTTGAGTATAGCTAATGAACTAAGCAAAACATGACAAAATATGCACCAGTTCTCAAATTTAAATCCTTTTTATTTGTATATTACATTTTATTTAACAAAAGTGCTGCACAGACACACAGCAACAATTTGATCTTACTTGCCCCAAAACAATAAAATCAAAGCAAAACCATAATACAAATAATATAAATTAAAAGAAAGAAAAAAGACAGAAGACCACACAACCTGAGCTGAGGTGATTCATGACAAAAATATAACTCCACATATGGAATGACGAGAGGACAATATTATGATCAATGCACAAAAAGTCAGTTTATCTTTACCTTTTGAATTAAATATTAAAAGATTTACAACCATAACAGCCACTGGGGTTTGGGTTAACACTGGTGAGTTACACTTCTCTTGAGAAACCTAATATTGAATATTGTTTTGTGTCATTGACCCCATTTTATATCTTGTTTTGTGTAAATTGTGTCCCATCCTTGTACCTAAAGTAGCTTGTTGTACAGTTTACTATATTTTCACCGTGAGGAAGGTACCGGTAGCTACAATTAACCGGCCATGCTTTCCCTGACAGTGTTTCTAAAATATGTATCATATTTCTTCCTCAAATGTCAAATGTGAATTGATAAGGGTGACAACAAAGTTCACCCGGTAATTTTGTCAACACATTTTCTTCAGTTGAAATGTCACTGTATCAACAGCCTGTGATGGTTTACACAGGAGATAATTGAACAAACGTTTTCCATCTGCAGTTGTGTTATTATGTTCTGGGTATGAATATAAAATGAGTTGTATATCAACAGTTCTGTATTATCAGTTGTTTACCGCGTGAGAATGCAAGTCCACATTGGCAGATAAAGTAACAGAAGGTGACAGTGCGAACACTTACAGACCATCTCAATACGTCGCATATAGCAAGTATTTTTGGAGCTCCATATGTTATCAAATTTAAAGCTTTGGAGAATTCACAAAGTGGTGCAGCGTAGGCTACAGCAAGAGCAGCTGCCAGGACAGATAAGGCAGATGTAACTGTTGTTTTCCACATTTTCATCGGCTCTTTTTTTATGCATAATCAATACATCATCGGCATCAGTATTATTGATCAGAAAGGGAAAGTACTTCTTAAAAGCATTTAGATATTTTTTTTTATTTTTAGCTAACAACTGACATGCTAACAGTGCTCTTCCTGGTTTTCGGAGGTTCAAGCTTATTTATTTATTTTATTCAAGTTTATTTGACCAGGGAGAACATTAAGAACAAACCATTGATTTGAATGTGGGCCTAGGTGTGCAAGTGAGCACCCAAGGGGAAGAGAGCTTGTGTATGCATAAACGATTAGCTTTAAAGCAGAACTGAGTCACATGTTCACCTTATTGACCATCTTTGTAAGTCCCTGTGGTGGTAGAAATGTATTTGGGGGCATTTGAAGTGTCCGTCATCTCCCCTTCTTTGTTTGCCGATATAGATACAAAGTCAACTCAGCTGAAAATCCCTGGCTCTTTTTAAAGAATATTTGGCACATTTCACAATGTGAAATGTTTTTAAATGTGATTCTACTGTCTTTTTATGACTGTCTTCATCATAATAAGACAGTTGAGTCTCATACAAAAACATTTCACTTTGCCAAATATAAAAAGTGTCCAATGCCGCACACTTCAAACACCCTGAATCTACATACGTTACCATCACAGGGACTTACAAAGATGTTCAATAAGGTGAAAATGTTACTTAATGCTTCTTTAAGCTTGGTTATCTCCATGGAGACAAGCTTGTCACACCATTTTATTTGCATTAAAAACTTCTTTAAATTAGAGATCGACCGATGTGGGTTTTTTACTGCTTGTACTGATTGTTTAGAATCCAGAGAAACCGATGACCAATAAGTTCTGCTGATATTTTTGGACCAAATTATATAATTTGAATTAACTTCAAACTCATCCAGTGTCCTGTTTAACTATGAACTTTTAAGACTAAACTATACTAAGACACAGCAGTCGTAAAAGGAATACAAGGATTACTAAAACATCCATGCGACTCAGGAATGGTTTTGATGAGGCACTGAAAATGTGGTTAAAAGCCCAGAAAAGGAAAATATAAAATTATAATAGATATACGCCCTTTAAAACATATACTCTCCCAAATTGTACAAATTTAATAGACTACATAATACTGAGACAAAGTCAACCCAAACGATCTATCCATAATAATGGTATTTCTGTGGTCCTAGCTGCTCCTGTGAGAGCTCGCAGCACCCGCTCACTCTGCTCCTCTCTCCTCTTAGTGCTTTGTGTTAGTGAAGACAGGTGCACTGGAGCCATGGCAGCCCTCCATCAGCCGCTGACACGTCTCTATTAAACCAGCTCAAACAGCAGCTCTCCCAAATTGGTCGTCTTTTACGGATAGAACTGCGTAATAACAGTGCACTGGCTTGTGAATTTCTACCTTGTTCTTCTCCTCCTACAAGCCTGCCGACTCCAGCAAACCCATGAAATCTGCTGTTTGACTGGAGTACTCGAATGTAGGTCTAGTTTTAAATGGCTGATAGATCATTTGCCAGTTTTGTGCGGTATCAGTAAAGGAAGAAATTTACCTTATCTAAATGTGCTACATAATTAAGATTCTGTAGCAGCCTCTCTTATTGATCCAATGATTATTTTATAGTCTCGACAACTTGCAGGAAAATCAGTGTAATATAGCAGTGATCCTCTACCTTGAAAAAAAACTATTTGTAATTTGTGTATTTTAATGTTCACAAAACAAAATAAAATAAACTGACATTTCATTGTGCTTGTAGCTCCTTCAATATTTGTTTTAACTAGTAATACTGCTTCAGACAGGTAGGTACTTAGGTACGTCACTGAAGCGTAATCTCTAATTGTTTGCCGTGTTGCGCTGGCCGCCAAAAGTTCAGTTTTGTTAGACTTGTGCATCGGAAACCTTGACACCCTGGACACATCACCCAAAACTGCATCAAATGTTCAAAATGAAGGATTTGCACTGCATGGATGTTCTGGACATGCCACAAAAATGCTGGAGGCTCTGGACGCCCATCCACCATAGGCTTTATACGCATCAGTTAGTTGGGACTACAATTTAATGACACTTTAAAGTGTATAGGACAAATTCTCATGACTTAGCTTGGTGGGATAGTCCTTGTGATGAATATTCATCATAGTTTTACAAGTGGCAGTTTGTGAAGACATTTTGAAAAATAAAAGTTGAAAATGATATGGTTAGTAACAGTTATGGAATTACCTATGCCTATGTCACATCTGCTGCTCAACCAGGAAATTGAAAATATTGCATTATAATCCATTTAAATACACCCTGCAAAGTGCTTTTATGCCCGTGCCCATACCAGTGGTTGGGAAACACAGTGCTGTAGTCTTGCAGGTTACATAAGGTCATGAGATTGCTAATCCAACCTAAATTGTGCATGTTGATGTACTGTTCCTGAGTCAATCTATTCAGGAAATGTCAGCATATATACTGGATTAAGACTTCCTCTTACACCTGTCTGTAAAGATCACACAATAAAGTCCCCTGCATATCCATCTGTCCATACCATTAGCAGCCACTTCACATACACACACACACTGGAACGCTACAGAAAACATATCACATCTGTCATGTTTTCCTGTGTCTCTTGGTCTCTGTGGTATTACTCTAGTGAAGAAAACACAGGGCTGCCGAAAGTAGAGATGAGGCAGAGGAGGTCCCCGTGGACATGCCCTACTCTGCATGTGCCCACAGGTGTTCACATACATCCCACAATACACACACGCTACACACTGCACATACATACTGCAACGTCTGTGCTGGGAAGGGATGGCATTTTCACATGTGGTTATACTGTAGATGTTATTGTATTTTAGCCAAGAATGAAGAAAGAAGTTGGCTTAATAACTGGACTCGGTGCAGGAGGTGGGGGACAGAAGGGTCCTGGCTAGATTCACATCTATGCTGGACCATGAGTGTCACCCCCTGCAGGACACTCTCTCCGCTCTGGAGAGCAGCTTCAGTGAGAGACTGATCCACCCTCGCTGTGTGAAGGAGAGGTTTCGCAGGTCTTTCCTTCCTGCGGCTGTCAGACTTTATAACAAACACTGTTAGTCCTGAACACTCGCAATACTGACCTAACCATGTGCAATTCCGTCATATGTGCAATTACTGTCGTGATTAATGTGCAATTACTGTGGAATTCATGTGCAATCCATGTGCAATTACTGTCGTGATCACATGCAATGGTATTTATGTATTTATTTATTTTTATCTTTATTATTTTCCCCTCCATCCCTTGTTGGGTAATGGGAGGTTTTGTCTATGGGAGTTTTTGTTTATAGGAGATCTTCTACTGAGAGTGTTTTTCAAACTTCCTATAAGTTATTTGTTCTTTTCTTCTGTACCTACCTCTGTATCTACCTGCGTTGCATCAATGAAATTTCCCCATGTGGGACAATAAAGGAATATCTTATCTTATCTTATCTTATAACAACTAGATCCAAACACAACCCAAAATTAAATAGGATTCACAAAGTCCATTATTGTGTACATAACTTTAGAAATGGCAGAGCGCTGCAACATCCCAAAGGTCTTTATTATTTAGCTTAATTAAAAAGGTGAACATTTAGTGAATCTTTATTTTATGTATTCTTTTAATGTTTCTACACTAAGGATTACCAGAGACAAGCCAAAGAAACGGTATTTACCAAAGCAAAGGACAGTCCTATCCTCTGTGTTGAAGAATTTAAACAGATTTGCTTTTCAGCCATTGTTTGATAATAATAAGAATGATGCTTTCGTCTTATACAGCTCTTTTCCTCAAAGCCGGCTTTTGTGCATTATTCATTCAGTCCTTAAATGGTGGTTGTAAGCTATTATTTCCACGGCTGCCAGAAGCGAGGCTGCCAATCTGCACCATCGGCCCCTCACTCACGCACACGCCACATTAACAAATTGGGCGAAGTGTCTTGCCCATTGATAGTATTCTATATGAATCTTTATGTACAAGTACAAAAGAAGAGTGATATGTGTCAATGAAACAAGCTGGTTTTGCAAAACATGATTGCACACGAGTTAGGGAAGGATGGAACTTGAGATCGACAGGCAGATTGGTGCAGCGACTGCGTCACTGTAGTCATTCTACGTTCCTGCCCTCACCTATGGTCATGAGCTTTGGGTAGTGACCGAAAGGACAAGATCGCGGACACAAGCGGTTGAAATGAGTTTCCTCAACCGGGTGGCTGGGCGCTCCCTTAGAGATGGGGTGAGGAGCTCAGTCACATGAGGGGAGCTCAGAGTAGAGCCCACCAGGAAGAGACCCTGAGGAAGACCCCGGACACGCTGGAGGGACTATGTCTCTGAGCTGGCCTGGGAACGCCTCGGGATCCCCGGAGAAGTTGGAGGAAGTGTCTGAGGAAAGGGAAGTCTGGGAGTCCCTGCTTATACTGCTGCCCCCGCGGCCCGGCTCCGGATAAGCGGAAGAAGATGGATGGATGCACACAACAGGGATTTAAACATGTAGGTCTTTATTAGAACTTTACAATCTAATTTTAATCTGGGTTCAATCAATTCTAATCATCAATGATCCAATTTTTAAATCTAAAGTTAGGCTGTCAGTAAAAGTCTGTGATTTGGAGCAGAGTTCAGACTTTTTAAGAAGAAACTTGAATATTTTTGGTGTTTAATGGAAATGATGTCAAAATACTAAATAGTTTATGTTCATGAAGTTAAGATTTAAATATATTTGTGTTTGTTTTGGCTAAAACTAAATTCATGACGAGCACTTATATGATGTTGAGTGTGGTGCTTAAATTAAGCCACCGTTGGGGAGGTTTGGCCCTCAAAGGAGGACAAAAAAATGAGCTGACTATACCACAACTATATCACGCGCCTTATAACAAACATACCAACATATCACACGAGTCCTTGCATCTTGGCACTGGCTTCCTATAAGATTTTATTGTTTGTTTTAAAGCTTTGCCTGGACTGGCCCCAGAGGGCTTTCTCTGTGGTTGGCCTAAACACTGGAATGCTCTCTTCCCTCACGTCCAGGGTTAGGGGTCCCCACAGTAGAATGTTTTAAGTCTTAATGCATTGTATGGTCCTCTGTGGTGTTGTGTGGTCCTTAAATATATTTTACAGTTTCTATTTGTTGTTTTTAGCCACTAATTAAAGTTTTCATTATTTATTTACCGTTTTTATTTTATTACTATTTTATTGTATTGTATTGTATTGTATTGTTTTGTATTTATGTTGTAATTATGGTTAGGAGCACTGGTAGAGCAAGTGTATTTAATGTTTTTGTGAAGAACGCTTCCGTTTATAAAATGAGCTGTATAAATAAAGTTGTTTGGGTTGCAGTTGTTGGTTGGGATACATTGTACCACCAATTAATATAGAATAGTTTCAGTTGTACTCAGATTATACAATTTGCAGTGTGTTTTGATGATTAACTTTATTTTGCATTCTGTATTCACAGTTTTTTCTTACATGTAATACTCACAACCACAACCCTCCGTTACAGCAGTCTTGCACAGGCGATACCGAATATATTAAATGCATCATGTGACTTACTGGCTTGGGCTGCTGGCGTGTCAGAGCTGATTTTAACACACTTATGAATAAAAAATAGCAGCGAAGAAAATGCAAGATGACAATTCTTTAACAATGCTGGCTTTAATGAGCCTCCCAGGGGAATAGTGACACCAACAGCATGTGATCGCAATTGCGTCACTGTAGGCATACTTTGTTTTAGAAGACACATCTGGAACGCTCCAAACTTAACCTTAGCCTTGTCAGTACATGTAGTAGTAAACTGTCGGACGAGAAGGGTGATGCCCGTAGTTGGGGCCCTGACATCGCGTTGTTATTCTTGCTCACCCATGCACAGTCGCTCCTCTTCCTTTCGCCTCGATCTCTCGCTCCTACAGATTGGCCACATTTGAGTCCATCTGCCTCCGTCACACATCTTCTCTGTGGAGTCAGTGGAGCGGGTCTGCTGCAGCGCTGGTTATCCTTTCCTCGTGGCACAGGCCTGTCAGTCAGGCAGCTTGGATCTCCTCACTACGGGCTAACACCGCCATCACTAAAGTGCACTCGCTTCATTTGGACAGGCAAAAGAGGTCCATAACCTTTGAAACTGAAAAGCAAAATTGTGAAAATGGGATTTAAGTTTTAATGATAAACTGTGAGACATTGTGGATTGATTTCCAAAAAGCTGACATTTAGAAGAAAAAATATCACCTTTGGATCATCAGATTCAAGTCATATTTTTTTCGATTCAAACTTTTTAGCCTCTTGCCACAGGAGTCATAGGAGTTGGTCTGGACTTTGGGTATTTGTTATTATTTATTAATAATTCATTTTCATAAACAAATTGGAATATATAAAAAATACAAATATCAACTCAAATTACACTGACAAGTACTTGATAACAGGCTTTTCACTGGCTTTGTCGTCAGTTCTTTTTACCATTCCTGCATTTTTTTTTTATCATGCATGTGTTGTATATGTAATATGTAGTGTTATTCATATCAGTTTAGATAAGAGAGGTGATCCAGACACAACTCACATCTGTCTGCCTTTCCCTCTAAGCAGCCCAGATTAAATATTTCACTTTATTTGTGTGCCCTCCCACCCGCCCAGTCTCTTGGTGGCATTAAAAATTCATCCACTCTGTGTTGTGTTAAAAGTGCATTACGCAACACTCTAAATATTCCCCTTTCGGGCAGGAACTGTGTGTCCCCTGCTGCCCTTAAGTCGGTGTGCTTTGTGTACAGTCGCTCCTTGTTTGATCGTTGCTAAGGATTTTTATTGTTGCTGTGATGCTGGATCTGTTAAATCCCCAGAGGAAGCCGGCCACAGCACTGAGGAAAGCCCAGAGGTGGGAACGAGGTGAGCAGAACAAACAGGTGAGTGAGCTAAGGATAGACTGGCTCACCCTGGATTAGACTAGGACCTGCATTCAGGTGCAACAACAATTCACTTTATGATATCAATTTGCAATTAAATTTATTTTTCTAAAAATCATACCTTTAAAAAATATGCTGTTAGCAGGGATGCCTCTCCACAGATCTGACCTGTAACTTGGCCCGGTGGTGTCACTTTTGTCTCCATGGACATAAAGTAAAGAAAGGTGAGAGGCTCTGTCCCAAATCTCGCACTACGCACTATATACTTGCCTGAAGTAAGTGCACAAGGGTGCAAAGGAGGTAAACAGAAGACTTTGTGAATGCTGTAAAGAATAACGGCTGTGTAAAACAGCTTTTAGTGGTGTCTGTTTTTCCCAAACCACCGGCTGGTCCTGCAGTTGTTCGGAGGAGACACAATGACTCAATGATTGCACAGGAGAACTGTTTATGGAAATGCTAAACTTTGAAAATGTTCCATGCCCTCATGATTTGTTTAACTCTATTACATCTAGTATTTTGAATGTTCTGGACCCCGTTGCCCCTATGAAGGCTAAAATTGTAAAAAAATTATGATTTGGTCAGGGCACAGAAAAGGGAGTGCAGCCGGGCCGAACGGAAATGGCGCAAGTCAAAGCTCCAGGTTCAAAAAGAGATTTACAGAGAGAAGTTGTACTTGTACAAACTCATGGTCGAAGCTGAACATGTACAACCTAATTTTATGTAGAACTAGGGAAAGATAATTTTCTGAAATAACTGGAAGCTGAAGTAACAACTCGCGTGTCCTGTTTGCCACAGTAAACAGATTAACAAACCCTCCAGTTCAGCTGCCGTTAGAACTCATTTCCACATCCAAGTGTAATGAGTTTGCATTATTCTTTAATGACAAAGTTCAGGGCATTAAAAATGCTATAAATCCCACAATGCAAAAAATTACCCTAAAACCACCAAGACACTTAGAGCTAACTCACTTTGCACCAGTAACTGACAAAACTGTCCAGGAGATCATCACCAGTCTGAGTTCATCTACATGCTGCCTTGATGTGTTACCCACCAGATTTTTAAAGTCTGAACAGTCTGTTTGTTAGCACCACTCTCCTGATTGCGACATGTGTACTGTCGCTGGACGCTGCAGTTCATCACTGCCCGTCTGTTTGATTTAAACCTGCTGCAATGAATGTCGCTGTTGTTTGTTGCCTCCTGTGTGTCGAGCCCATTAATCAGAAAAGTCACATATTGCACCTTTAATTTTCCTTCCCTACAGACCATCTAGGGCCAACCTAGGCCAGATGTGGCTCTCGGCTTTTTAATCTAGCGCCCCGTGAAATAAAAAAAAAAAAAATCAAATTTTTAACTGTCTTAGTGATATAACGTGTGTCTGCACTTAATAATGTTTACATGAAATTAATTAAATAATAGATTCAATTGCCTATATTTTACAGAAAAGTGCTATATTTTGCCTCTTATGAACATGGTCCGGCCTTCCGCCATTTGCCTGGATTTGAATATTGGCGGACAGAGGAAAAATAATTGCCCACCCCCGATATAGGGCCTGTTTTCAATTAAAATGCTTCTCTCTCTCTACTGTTGGCTGAAGTGGATATGTTTGTCATAATTACGAGTTATCTTGTTAAAAATGTATCGTCCACCTCTAACTTCACCACCATATGCACATCAAATAAGCCAGATCTTCCATTACAAATTGTGGTACACCACTGACCTCTTACTGTACATTACATAGTCCTAATTACCACCTTGTGAATTCAGCCACACCACATGTAATTGATCACAGAGATGTACACTGGGAGAAGAGCTGCAGACTAACCGCTGTCTGCACCCAAAACAAAAGCTGACAGTAAAGTGTTTGAAGCAGCAGTGTAGATGAAAAGCCGCTGTAATTGGCAGCCATTACAGCCACAACACCATCCTTCAACAATGGCAGGGGAAAAGCAGACTTTTGTTTTGGTACGTGACAAAGGGAGCTAAAAGGACAAGCTTTTCTCATAAGAACAATGTGTGTGTTAAGCCACTGGTGACAGAAGATGCAAACGTGCCTAATAGTCTCATCACAACTTGCTCCGTGTGAGGAGGATGAAATTATGCTACAGTTTGCAATACACATTGACCTTGCTCAAACTAGGTATTATTTTTCCTTACTACTACTATCATTAAATACATACATTTTTATTTACATTTACATTTTTACATAGTTTGGATGAATACACGGACCCTGTGATGTCATACATTCAATACTGTGAGGACCACATTAAACCAACACACACCAGTCACTTTCAATAACGACAAACCCTGGTTCACACCAAAACTATGGATATGGATTTATAAGTATGGATTTAGCTACAATACGTGTCTGAAGCAGCAGTTCTCCAAGAACAACCCTCTGTGTGGAGTGGGCTCCGGCCCAGAGTCCCCCATGCTGCAGATAACCAGAAACGGGCTGAGCAACTCAACACCTTCTACCTGGAACTCAATGCCCAGAAGACAGTGGAGATGATCGTGGACTTCTCACTATCTCAGACTCCCCCATCACGACTCTAGTCTCCTTCCGCTTCCTCGGTAGCACCATCACCCAGGACCTCAAGCTGGAGCCCACCATCAGCTCCCTCATTAAGAAGGCCCACCAGAGGATGTACTTCCTGCGGCAGCTGAGGAAAGCCAAGCTGCCAGGGGAGATGATGGTGCAGTTCTACACGGCCATCATTGAGTCATTCTTACCTCTTCCATCACCGTGTGGTACGGTGGAGCCACAGCCAGGGACAAACAAAGACTACAGCGCATTGTGCGAGAAGGTGATCGGCTGCAGACTTCCTGTACGTCTCCAGGGCTCTGGGACAAGCAGGTTAGATCACAGCCGACCCTTCTCACCCTGGACATGAACTATTTGAGACACTCCCCTCAGGCAGGAGGCTACGGTCCATCCGGACCAGAACTTCCCGCCACAAGAACAGTTTCTTTCCCTCTGTTCACTGTTCACTTTCTGCTTTCTGATTTCTGATTCATCATCAATATCCCTGCAATAAAGAAAGCATAACTTTACGTGAGTTGATCTCTTATCTGTTTAGACAGAGCTGTGTATTGCCTGTCATGTGGGATTCGACATTTCACTGACCAGTTTTGGAAGTGACTTTATGCCCTTATATGTTCTGGATAGTATAGTTGGCATGTGCCCTGAACTTTTACAGTATATTTGAGAACATAGTTATTGTTTCAAAAACTTTCTTCAATGATCTACCTGGTCTGAATCTTCTATGTATTCTTTACCCAATATTAAACAATAATGTCATTCTTTTTCTAAAACTCTTCCACCTTGTTGTAAAATCTATACATCATTGTCTTGTAATTCACTCTAATTTGGTATTACCATTTCTCAATATCCTACAGTTGAATTCCTTTTCCTTGGTTTCACATTTAAAATTGGTACCGACTCCATTTTAGGCTTTTGGTGGAGCATCTTCACAGCAATGCCTCTTTGATAAACATCATCACACAGTGTTCTAACTGGAAAAATCATTTTATTGTTTTCTCTCTTGGCGCGCTGCTCTCGTCTGCCACGTGTAGACAGCACCTGGCAGTTTCCCCTCCGCCTCACCACTGTGCCATTCTCTGCTCCATTACCACATCATTAGAGCGGCACCACGCTACAAACTTCCTCTGACGTGTTCCTGATTCTAACGCTCACCTCCAAACTATTCCCAAACTATACCTGTGTTCTGAAAATAGTCAAACTGGACAATTTGCTGCCACAATGTGAATACAGGACAACAAACTTGGATTGTCGCTGCCACTTTTGACTAACATTAGCACTTTTTTGTGTAGTCTATTTTTGAGATGTTTCTTTGTAGAAGCAACAGCATTTCATTACTTTTTCAGTATTGTTGGGCTTCAATCTCCTATGCTGCTATTGAACCCATTCCAAAAAAACAAATACAATCTCCATAGAGACAAGCAGGTGAAGGACCCTCTATTAGAAAAGTTACATTTTACACCTTTAAATACAAGATGATTTACAAGATGAAACAAAAGTTGATTCAAATGATTTATATTATAGACAAGAACTATTATCTTGCTATATTTATCAGCAACACAAGAAATACTATGTTAGGTATTTGCCTGCCCCAACTCAATTAAACATAATCACCCAATAAAATGGTGGCCGATCCAAGGAATACATTTATAAAGCTACTGTTGCTGTTGTTTTATTGTTTTACCCTCTATTCTCCTATACTTTATGCCTCCCAAAGCTAATGGTAGCAATTTTTCCAATGTACTACTAGCTGTTAATGAGAAATTATACTGGTGCCAAAGGTCAAATTAAAAAAAAAAAATCCTTTCAAAATGAACCGTAGCCTATATTCAGTATGGTATATACGTCTTTGCAATTCCTTATGACCTGTAGCAATACATAACCCACACATTCTCCACAAATACCTACCCATTAAACATAGAAAGTGAACCAAGCGTTCAAATTAATGACACAGATGATACAGATACATTTATTAGCTTGAGGAGGTTATACATTGTAGAAAACACATGCCCCCTGGAGGGCCATTCATCTGCCGGGGCACCTAGCGTATCGGCCGTTCTGTAGTCTTCCTTCTGAGTGACAGTATTCCGCCTGCTTCTTGGTCTCTTCCGTCTCCCCGTGGGTTTAATTTGTGCAATCTGCTTTTTGAATTGTTGCAAAGGAGATGCAGGAGCCGAGCCAGTGAATGGTCCTGCTGTTCCTGCCTCATTTTGGCTGCCAGTTCATCTGCATTCTCCCGTTTCACTCCATAACTTTGGCACTGCGGAAACACATCTGGGACTGGGATGTTAGCAGAAAATAGGGAAGTGTGGTAAAGGTCAGTGGGCTACAACATGCACCAAGTGAGGAAATAAATGGAATCATTAAAAAAAACAAGTTTGTGCCTGGCATTTGTTGGGTTTTCATATCAGTTTAATGAAGATTATATAGGGAAGGTAGTTATTCTACATTAAGTGAACTGTGAGAATGAAATGTTAGAATATATATATATATATATATATATATATATATATATATATATATTCATATATAATTCATAGAAACTTGCCCTAGTTTCGATTCTTCATCTGTAAAGGCCTGTTAATACTTTCCTATTATATTTTCTATTATTACTTCTTAGATCATATGGTATGCTCCAAACTCTCGAAGCACAAAAGATAATTTTGTTAACTAACCATTTCTATTTATGCACATTCTTTAATATGTATCCATCAATAATTTCCATTGTTGGTATTTTAAGTCCTATAGATACATAGTTTTAAAATCTTTAAAATAAGCCAGCACTTTTTCAGATAAGCAAGACTGCAACTATGAATCATGCAGTTTATTGTTTATTCAATATGTTATCAGGGCAGTCAATGGAAAACATTTCCTCAATTACTGCGCATCAGTAGAGAAAAACAATGAGCAGAACCAAAATGTGAGGTAACTGAATAAGAATAATCATTTCCGCTTTGTATTTAACCTAAAGGTCTACTACATTTGATCTAAAATTGCTGCAGCTTATTATAAGAAGTCAATGTACCATGAACGTATTGCATTGCACACATCACTGCACATAACAAACCCTGACCAATCACCCAATCCTAAATACACAATTTGAGTTTTTCCTCACCTGATTCCACCGCTGACATGTCGCTGTGCTAACGACTTCCTTCAAAGGATTAAATAAAGCCAGACTCAAAGCTGTAGCTGACAGCGGAGCGGCGTCGCACTGGAGGTGACTGGAGGGGACAGATGAATCAGCAGACCTTCAGAGAACCTGTTCAGAGGAGACAAGCGCTCTTTGACACCAGAGCATTAGTGACGAGAACAGGGAGAAGGAAGGAACATTTTAAGGTGTCAAGACTCTGCTGCAAGGGCTCCACTCTTCTGTGAAGCCTCTGTGGCTCCTGCAGAGAAGCTGGTCCTGAACATAACCAGACAACGGTTATTTTAGTAGTCGACTCATCAGCCATTATTTTTTCAATTAGTTGACTTGTCGATTATTTCTATTCCACATTGAGACTTATTAAATACCTCATCAAAGAAAGGTTGAATATGTGGGCGAAGTCTCCTGGATAGAGAATATTCATGAATAAACCGTACAGTTTAACATTTGGATTTAATAATGTTTTAGAGTCTGTATAGTACAAATAACTATTACAATTATCAAAATACGACTACAATTATTTTTTATACTCCCCTAACACCAAAGTAGTGTAAGATGCAACTCCCATGTTTTTATTGTTGTATTGTTGTTAAATAATCTCAGATAATTAATGGTTTCTGCATATTTTTTATTTATCTATCACCCTAACTCCTTATCTAGATTTTGTTCAGACTATTAGATTAACGAAAATACATTTTTAAATTCGTTTTCTACCGCTTGTTCCCGTCCCAGTGGCGGGTGACCAGAGCCTCTCTAAGGTTCACCCTGGACAGGGTCCAGCTTATCACAGGGTGAACACAGACATAGACACACAGACCAACATTCACTCTCACATTCATTCACTTGGGCCAATTTACCTAACACACAAACCATTTTTACATTAAATATTTTGTCTATGCCACAATATATGCAAAGATGCCATTCAGCCATACCAGATATGAAGCCTATTTGCACTAAGCACTAATAGTTGCTTGATGATCAGGCGTGTTGACTACTTAGATCCAACACATGTCAAGCACAGACAAGATCGTGTTCTAGGTTAATTATTTTACGCATAAAGGGGCCATACGCACTGCACGCTGGCACTGGTAAAACAACAACTCAAAATTGCATATGATGAAACAACAATTGTCTTGATTTCCCAGGAGTTAGCATGCATAAACAGGTTATCTATCAGGACACTCACCTCACTCCAGCTGTTGCTTAACTCGTTTTGATCTGAAGAAGTGATCTCAAGTTAAGTAGATTTAATCTTCCACAGTTTGAAGATCAAGTACCTCAGCTTTAAGTCCCCTGTATTTATGGGAAACACTGTCAGTCACACAGTTTTTTCTCTCAGAATGCCCTTCCTGTTGCCGCCTACTGTGACTGGAGTGGGCCATGTGGGTCAAGTGTAACTATCCAGGGATTTGTCATCAGTTTTTCTCCACCAGCTTTGTTTTCTTTACTTACATAATTCCGATTAAATTGCAATAAATCTTGATGCCAGATTCAGCAAAAGGGAGAAAAGCTATATGTTATTTATCCACTGCAAAACCTAAATCTAAAGGGAACCATGGCAGTAATGAGTTGCTCAGTGTGCGTCTTTCTGACTCATTTTCTTTCATCAGTGCTAGTGCCGAAGGTAGAACCGCGGAAGAACAACAAACGCTCTGCTCCGTGATTTTTAGGCCTACTTTAACCCAAAATGTTGCCTCACACCTATTTTTACAGTCGCCGTGGGTGGCAAAGTAAATGAAGCCGGCGGCGATGTGACGAGGAGGCCTAATGTCACAGCCGTAGCTTAATGATCTATGATGCAGCAGATCCGAGCATAAACCGTAGACATCTGGTTTTAAACAATGGGAGATTAAATTGGCTAATGGAGTGAGGAGGGGAGAGCCTGTATCAAACTTTACTTCAGAACTCTTGACAATAGCAATGGACGCCCCACTGTGAGGATGTACACTGTGCCAGCGCCTGGTGATGGGAGGCTCTGATTACAACAGAAGAATCTTTGGTGATAAGAACTTTGACAGTATATTTGAGCTATCTTTGTAGTTTTTAGCTTTTTAATCATCTTAGCATACTAATATTATATTCAAGATATTTATCCTCCCACGCCGGGGTACTATTTTCTTCTTTACACCAGACTTATAAGATTTTGAAGAGACTGCCAACTTAAAGGTAAAGAATTGCTTACCCCTACTCCCCTACTGCTCATGTGTACTTCTCCTGTATCTGTATTCAATGTTTAATATAGCAGTCAATATAATCTAGCAGTATAAGGTTCACCACATACTTATTAGACTAAGCTTTGAACACTTGATTTAAATTATTCCAATCCAAACACTAACTATAAATTATGTTTGCAGTCTAGCTGCACCAATTAAAATACTTGTTTACTTGTAGCCTAAAACAAACGGAGTCTCTGAAATACTAACACTGACTCATCAGTTGAAGAAGATTGGGACAGATAAAGTAGCTTCAAGCCATCTTTTTTTCTTCGTATACTTTTGCACTAAAGCTAACAGTGTTAAAATACTTTATCAATTTAAGAATGCCTGATCTCGTCTGATCTCTGAAGCTAAGTAGAGTTGCCCCTGGTTAGTACTTGGATGAGAGACCGCAGGACCAGGCGTCACAGTTGGGTGGCTTTGGCTGTTGTACTGTCTTTAGGCAAGACACTTCAGCCACATTGGCTGGTATGAATGTGGTGTGTGCTAACCGATGGTGGTGGGAGGGTCCATGGCGAAGATTGGCAGCCTCACTTCTGTCAGTCTGCCCCAGGGTAGCTGTGGCTACAGTGGTAGCATACCACCACAGAAAGCTAATTTTTTCTTCACCAACTTCCACTTGAATGATGTGAAACTATGATAAATATTTACCACAGGGACTAACCCACCAAACTAAGTAATAATTGGAAAAATATTAGAACCTGTGACATGTACTTTAAATCTAATTTTAAGTTGTATAAATCTTGAAAGTTTTAAGTTTTAGTTCCATAGTTTTTTTGGGAGGCCCATCCTGAAAGGTTTGGGAACCCCTGGTCTAGTCTAGTCCTGTTTGAGATGTTTAATTTAGTTATGCCTGATATAGCACGGGACGCGGAATTAGAGACTGTGTTTGATTAAAAGAGAGATTGACTGTACGTGTGACCAATCAGAATTGTAAGGTTTTTTTTGTTTTTAAGATTCTGTGCTCATAGGCTTTATTAACAGAAAAGAACAGTATGAAATGGAAGTAAATAGTCAGGACTCACGACACTGTGACCTGGAGCCTGGCATTTGTGCTGTGTCTTAACCACTGGACCACCTATAACTAGGCCCAATACCTATTTTGAAGAAAGACGTTATACAGAGGGATACTGATCTGGTACGAGGAGCAAGCGCATCCTGTGTGGATCGGCTGCTGTGGCAGGTGATGCTGTGCCTTGAGTCAGAATGAATGTTCCGCTGCAACACATGCAAAAAAAAACTCATATCCTTTACATTGTTTATTATGGAGTTAGATGGTTGTATTTTGGCATTTTTGAGAGCCTTTATGCTCATGAATTATGTGTTCTGATATAGTTTTGACCCTGTTTGGACCCACTTTTTGTTCCCGGAACGCTTATATTTTTTATTTTACTAAGTAACTGTATATTTTTTATGTTGAATTTCATCACTGTGAGTTGTTTGTGGCTGTTACAGTGATAACAAATTAAATTGTTAATCAATTTTTTAGTCCTCGGACCATAGCCCTCTGAAAGAGTTGGCCCCTTGGAAGATATAATTGGAAACCCCTGGGATAGGCCATCTGAGAATAACTATGCTATGCTATGCTAATACGCCATGCTACTAGAAAATGTCTGCCAAGCAATCGACTAAAATGTGACTCAAATGGTTTCGAGAAAATGATTTTATTTGCTAGGTTCCGCAAAAGCAACTTCCATAGAGGGATTAAAACCCTATTTTTTCTCATTGAGTATTCCTCTCAACTCCAAACCTTTACAGCATATTACTCAAAATACTTTAGATACTGTGGTTGAAATTGGGCTGATTTGAATTCTCTGCTGCAGTTTGGTTGGCCTTTAGAGACACAGGGTTCAGAAAACCTTATCTGCATCCACATGAGACCAAGTCAAACAGTTTAGTCTTCTTTAGTGCGTCTCTTTTGAGCCGCAGGCAGTTCTGAGTCAATATCCACAGCTTACCATTATTGCTTTAGCAGCCTGGTGCGATGGCGGCTGAGGAGGTAAATAGAGAGGGATGAGTTGACAGATGATTCAGGGATGATGGGGCGATTATCTGCGCTGGAACAGCAGGGTCCAGACACCAGCAGACAGCGGCTGATTTAACATTTTGTCACGTTAAAGGACACGAAGTAGACACAGAGAGAATTAGCTTTGATGAGAACATTCTTCACATCTGATAATGCAGGTGAGATGTTTGTCTTTTTGGCTTTTTCATCACAGGAGAGATAACAGAAAAATGTGAGGTTAAAGGAAGAAAAAACAAATGATTTTGTATTGCAATTTTTAAGGAGACATGCAAAATGTACTTTAATATGTTGTTAACCATGATGTTCCCTCATTAGCTACTCAAAATTGTATTTTGAAGGATTCATGCAGGTTTGAGTTGTTTATTTGAGACTTTCCTGTGCCCCTGCTGTTCACTGTGCTCATTATAGCCAGAGTAAGTGTATTTTGTTGCACAGACATGAAGATACTGTACATTTTAACACAGAAACACCTCACTTTGTACAGAAGGACTTAAAAAGCTTCTTGCCGTGAGGCGACTTCCATCACAATTTGTCCTATATATATACAAATAATGGGCTTATACATCAAATAATGTGTAGCCTACAGTGTCCAAAGAAAGAATCACTGTTGAATGACACCATATTCAATTTGTAGGTGAAAAATGGAAGGGATCTCATGCACATAACATTTAATGGGTATATTTCTGTCCAGTGTTCGGCAATTTTGTGATGTTATTATATGATTATAATTTTCTCAGTCATATTATTCCTCACAAATAGCCAATTTAAATATGCATATTCTGAGACTGTTGTTAAACTAAATGGCGAAGGCTGTACTTGCATGTTAAACAGCACCTCCCACAGCGACGAATTACCAGTATGCAAAGTGTGCATCTGTAGGAGGTCCACGTCACCGCGCACACTAAGAGATGCAGTTAAATGTGAAAATAAGTGGAATAGTCATCATTCAGGGTTAGGCCATAAACCAGCATACATCAGGTTAGTGGAGTGTGCCATGAAAAACAGAGGGTGCTTTGAGATAGTTCTACCTCAGAGGCTGCAGTGGGGGGCTAACAGCATAAAAGCCCCAGCCAGCTCCCTGGACACCTCCTCACACAGGAACCGCGCGATCTGCATCTTCCAGTCTGTATGGAAATTAGGATAAGTGCCAAGACTGTGCCAGTATTTGCATTACAAAGTCGACTATTTTTTTTATTTTATTCTATTGATCATTCAGAGGAGGCACAATTTTTCTAGTTTGAGGGAGCAGAACAATTTATAAAACAAAATGCTTAAGATCAATAGAAGAGTGTACATGGTTTAGCAAAGAGGAAACAACACTAAAAAGGATAGTACATGTACACCCCACAAAATCTAGCATGGATTGAAAAATCTATTTCATTTCAGTCATCTTTATTCATACATTTGGTCAGGTTATATTTTATTATTCAACATTTTAACGTAAAATTTCTGATCAGTTTTTAGATAATATGGGAAAAAAGGAAAAATTAAGACAAATTAGCCTGAGACCTGAGGAAACATATTTCAATTAGTGTGAAACATTTTAAGGTTATTAAATAAATCAAGTAAAAACAATTCAAAACGTTCTAATTGTTCTATTTAATTTATTTTTGCTTTCGTTTAGTCAATTAGTCAGAAACATTTCATGAAATTTAAGATAAGATAGATCTAATAATCTAGTTCTATCACGTAAATAAATCTAGTCAAAACAACTCAAATTAAACTTAATTTATATATACTTATTTTGAATGTA
This sequence comes from Eucyclogobius newberryi, assembly GCF_026437365.1. Classification (NCBI taxonomy): domain Eukaryota; kingdom Metazoa; phylum Chordata; class Actinopteri; order Gobiiformes; family Gobiidae; genus Eucyclogobius; species Eucyclogobius newberryi. The sequence continues at coordinate 14,970,454 of NW_027315768.1, read as the reverse complement.
GAGGTTTGATTTGTCGTGTCTGTTGCCTGGAGTCCAGAGTGATATAAAAAGCAGGAACAGGAACATCCATCAGGGTTTGGTGGATGATTGGTGGTGCCTGAGGATGCAGGGGTGAGACTCACTGCAGAGGGAGAGTGTGACATGGCATGAGGTGGCACTGAGCCAGAGGCTGTGGAGCTTTAATAGAAGTTTCTTTGTTCAAACCTGGGGCTCCTCAAATGTGCTTTCGACACACTGCCCAAAGCTTGGTCAAGGGATAGGCTTGTTTGGGAAAGTTTTTTACAGAACAAATTGAAAAAGGGAGTGTTATATATATATATATATATATATATATATATATATATATATATATATATATATATATATATATATATATATACACATACACATATACATATACATATACATATTCCAGTTCCAGACCAGGATTAAATATGAAATCTGACATGCCTTGGGTACAACATTTTACAGTATGTATACTAGTCAAACTGTGGTCCATGTACCATTGGGGGTGGTACATGGATTTCTCTGAAGTGAAGTAAATTTAGAGGGAATTTAACAATTTTTTTTGTTCTTTTTGGGGTTATTCTCTTTTTAAAACCTTTTAGATCTATTTCTACCCCTATTTCTACCCATCATTTAGACTTACCTGTAATTAACCTTTTGTTTTAGACAGTAAAAAAAATTAAATCTTTGGTAGTACTCCAAGAGCCACTGCTCTATATGAGAAATTACTTTTTGAGGGCCCATCCCTGCACTGGTTCCAGATAAACTCTTTACCCCTTCAGTCTCAAAGGCATAAACAATTGTTTTTTTGGCATGGTCAAATCTGCCATTGTAATAAGTGAACATTCATTTTAAAATAATCAAACTATGCCACATTTTCTCTTTGCATCTCATTTCCATGCGTAATGTACATGCAGAGAGTATAATCCAAGCTTTACTGTGATAATGATTTAATATTTTTCTTCAATCTGCATACAAATATCTACTTAAAACCACCATTTGCAAAAGTTTAGACACAACCACTTCTTATTCTTACCGCAAAACTTGCTCATCCTTGCTTCAGGTTTTTCCAGGGCACTTCTGCTCTGATCCTTTCGTTTGAGAGAGAAGACATCACTGTTCCTATTTGGCATCATTACTTTTGCTTGGACACCTCGCTTGATATATCTTCTGCTACATTTGCACTAGCGCTCTCTGAACTAGAAAAGCCCACTGCCAAGCTTCTCCATAGCGCGTTATTCTGGGCTGCGCTGTGCCTGTTTGCGAGCTCATGGGACGGAGGGGGAAATCTGTTGGGTTTCCTCACTGCTAAATAATTGATTGGACGAGCCGGAGGAAAGAGAAGCTACACAGAGAAGTGAAGGACAAGGGCACTTAGTGAGGGAAGTTCTGGTGTTGGTTTGGACTGGCTAAACCCGATGAACTTGGCAGAGACAAAAGGGCTGTGTATAGCACGTATAAACTAAGGAAGCTTCCCGACAAGATGAGTGCACCGCCTGTCACAAAACAACTCCGCTGCAGGAAATAAACATGCTCTAAACAATAAAGTATGACTTGGGAAGTGGTGGAGTGGAAGACTTTTATCAGTTTTGAATATTTGAATAGAGGGTTGCACTGAGTTCCCTTTGGACCCTATTTATACAAGCTAGGATCAACTGACAGGTTATGAACCGGACATTTATTTCTTCAGCTTCAGGTACAGTAAATGTCTTAAGTCTAAAGCTGGGTGATATTGACTGAAATATTTATTTGCACTATCTTGATAACAACGATATTACGTCAATCCTACAGAAATGTGTTGAAATACATTATTTGACGTGTGTAACGACTGTAAAATTACCACGTTATTATAATTGAGTAGATTTTTTTTGGTAATTGTTCTTTTTTGAGTAGATTTTATGTTGTTAATTTGTATGTGCACTAGAAATAGAGTATAATTTTAGCCATGTAATTAGTTGCATTTAGAATGAGTAGTGAGTACAGCTCAAGTCGCAGTCTTCCCAGTGTGCAGCTGTCTCACCTCTATCTCTGCTCCGCTTTAAACCTACAAACTCACCAAACATCTTTGCATTGCCTGCTCTGATTGGACAGAGCTCAAAGAATATGGAAATTGCAGTTTAAAACAACATCTCCGGTAGTAATTAGTTGTGTACTTTTTACTTCATGTTGAGGGAGCAGAGACAAATGATGATGCTGGAATAGGCCTGTATAAATATAGCTTCTGGGTAATGGAGGCGTGGTTGATGAGTAGCTGGCGGAAGAAGTAGTAGGAGGTTGAGGCGAGGTCCTGCTTCCTAATCTCAATCAATAATTACAATAAATATAGCCGCAAGCGGCAATGATCGGCCCTCGCCACGCCACGCCGCAAGAGGAGGGGGCGCTAACGCGCCCCAATTGTCCTTTTATTACATCTACTGCTGAATCTGTGACGCTGTCACATCTTCTCCCCTTTGTTTTACCATCAAAAAGCAATTTTATTTTGAATTCTTGGCAAAATGTGCGGCTTTGCCGCACAGACACCGTGACTCTTTGAATAAAAATGTGGATAACTTTTGATGGTCCACCCCTGAAGATGAGTCTCACCAAATTTCAGGTTAATAGGGCTAACGCCCTGGGAGGAGTTCGTGAAAGTCTAAAGTGTAAATATGTTCTGGTGATTTCCCCATTGGAATAACATGGGAGGTTTTGGTCATCGCTACGGCAAAGCCGTAACAATTATGACATGAGTCTCATTTACTTTTTTGATGGGGCCAAAATTGAGTTTTGTGTCAAATTTCAGATAATTTCGCAAAACTAAACATTTAACCTACATATAAAATCTGTAGGGGGCGCTGTGGCCCCAAATTAATTAATTTCACTTCAAGTAGGTTTAGGGCAAAGAGTTTAACAACTGATTCTAATTTGACGCAATTCGGACTTTATCTGCGCAAACGGCAGAAATGTTAAATTTGGGAGATTTCTGAAATTCTAGCTAAAGTTTGCGGCTTCGCCGCACAGAGACCGTGACAGGTATCAATGTAATTTGGATAACTTTTGATGTCCCACTCCTCAGTACCATTTTCACCAAATTTCAGCTTTTTAGGGCAGACGCCCTGGGAGGAGTTCGTAAAAGTACGACGTTTGGAAAAACTCCCGAGTCATGCTTAGCCATTTTTGAACCAATATGGCCGACATTTGGTTGGGTGGACGGCGTTGCCGTAATAATGTTTTTTACTTCTCTTGTCACCATCTACCTCTGCGCCAAATTTCATGATTCTAGGATCAGATTTTTTTTGGGTCATTTCCTATCTCAATGCATTTTTGGTACATTTGGGGGCGCTGACGCGCCATTTTTTTTATTTTAGAAAAGGGAAATAGCCAGAATGTAGAGAGGCACCATTTTTAGAGGTGTGCAAATTTTTGTGACTTTTCGTCAATGTTCACTGGGTGAAAAATAGGGGGGTTGGTCCCGAGAAGAAGAAAGAAGAAGAAAGAATTAAAGCCGCAAGCGGCATCCAACGGCCCTCGCGGGCCGCCGGCCTTCCGACTCTGCTCTCTGCATTTTACAGAGATGGCGCTAACGCAATTGTCTAAGAACTAAGACAGTGACACATTGGACATGTACAATGCTGTGCTTAACCAGTGCAAATGAAGACAAATATCGGTCAAATGTGCAGCTCCAGCGCACAGAGACCGTGACACTTGGAATAAAAATATGGATAACTTTTGATGCCCCGCTTGTGTAGATGATTCTCCCCAAATATGAACTTGATCGGATAATCGCCCTAGGAGGAGTTTGTTAAAGTGTGAAGTGTAAAAATGTGGTCATTTGAGAGATTTTGCGGTTTCCCCATAGGGATAACATGGGATGTTTCTGTCATCGCTACGGCTACGCTTTACCAAATATGACTTTGGCTCCCATACTTTTATTTTGGGGATGGCAAATGAGAATTGTGTGCAAAATGTCATGTCATTTGGAAAAACTCTTGTTTATAGGCCACTCTGAAGGCCAAATAGTCCAAATTCTGCGAAAAGTTTGCGGCTCAGCTGCACAGAGACCGTAAATGTTATCCATAAAATTTGAATAACTTTTGATGCCCCACTTGTATAGAGGAGGTACACCGATTTTGAGATCGGTGGGCCAAACGCACTAGGAGGAGTTGGTTAAAGTGTGAAGCGTAAATGTGAACATTTCAAGGATTTGGCGTTTTTCCCATTTGTGACAGTATATTTGCAGCTCCACGGCACAGAGACCGTACCACTTAAAATCAAAATATGGATAACTTTTGATGCCCCGCTTGTGTAGATGATATTCTCCAAATATGAACTTGATCGGACAATCGCCCTAGGAGGAGTTCGTTAAAGTGTGAAGCGTAAAAATGTGGTGATTTGAGCAATTCAACGATTTTCCCATAAGGATAACATGGGATGTTTCTGTCATCGCTACGGTTACGCCGTACAAAATATGACTTTGGCTCTCATACTTTCATGATCAGGATGGCAAATTAGAATTTTGTTCAAAATATCATGTCATTTGGAAAAACTCTATTGCTTATAGGCCACTCTGAAGGCTAAATAGTCAGAATTCTGGGAAACGTTTGCGGCTCCGTCGCACAGAGACCGTAAAAGCTATCCTTAAAATGTGGATAACTTTAGATGCCCCACTTGTCTAGAGGACGTACACCGATTTTGGGGTTGGTGGGCAAAACGCACTAGGAGGAGTTCGTTAAAGTGTGAAACAGAAAAATGTTGATATTCGAGAGATTTAGCGGTATTCCCATAGGGATAACATGGGAAGTTTATGTCATCGCTACGACTACGCCGTAAAAATTAAGGCATTTGTCTGATTGGCTTTTTTGATCGGGACGCCAAAATAGAATTTTGGGTAAAGTTTAGAACATTTTGGTCAAACTAATTTTTGACCTTCAATGTTAATTTAAAGGTCACTCTGTAGGGGGCGCTATCGCGCCCATTTAAATTTTGTCATCATAAACTGGTCCAAACTAGAAAGTTGAACAACTGATTCAAATTTGGTCCTAATCGGACTGGTTTTGATCAAATGGGAGCAATTTTTAGACCTGCAATATTCCAAAATAAGTTGTCCAACTTTGCGGCTGCGCCGCACACAGACCGTAAAAGGTATCTCCAAAAATTGGATAACTTTAGATGCCCCACTTGTCCAGAGGACGTACGCCAATTTTGAAGTTGGTGGGCAAAACGCCCTAGGAGGAGTTCGTCAAAGTTTGACGTGAACAAAATGGCTAACACAGCGTGTTTTCATTTTCAAAGGAAGATGGCGGCCATAGGGTAAGTCTGGGGGCGTGGCCACAATGATTTTTTTTCTTTGTCCTCACGAGAGGAATGCGTGTCCCGAATTTTGTAGCTTTACGCCAAAGTTGACCTCGGGGCGTCTCCCATAGGCGCAATGTATTTTGACTTTTGTCGGTGGCGCTGTTGCGCCATTTTTTAACGAAAAAAAAAATGGCCCAGAAAAAAAAAATTTTTTCGCCGATTTTGAATTTTTGTGAGTTTTTGAGCATGTTCAGGGGGTCAAATTAGAGTTCAAAGCGCTGAAGAAGAACAAGAAAAATGAAAGCCGCAAGCGGCATCCAACGGCCCTCGCGGGCCGCCGGCCTTCTGACTCTGCGCTTTCGACTTGATAAAGATGGCGCCCTTATTGTGTTGAATTAAAAAAGAACTTGACAGACGGAGACACATTGGACATGGCCAATCCAGTGCAAATCAACACAAGTGTCAGTCAAATGTGCTGCTCCGCCGCACAGAGACCGTAGCACTTAGAATATAAATATGGATAACTTTTGATGCCCCGCTTGTGTAGATGATATTTCCCAAAGTAAAGCTTGATCGAGCTATTGCCCACGGAGGAGTTTGTTAAAGTGTGAAGCATAAATTTGAACATTTCATAGATTTAGCGTTTTTCCCATTTGTGACAGTATATTTGCAGCTCCACGGCACAGAGACCGTAGCACTTAGAATCCAAATATGACTAACTTTTGATGCTTCCCTTGTGTAGATGATTTCCCCCAAATATGAACTTGATCGAGCTATCGCCCTAGGAGGAGTTTGTTAAAGTGTGAAGCGTAAAAATGTGGTCATTTTAGAGATTTCGCTGTTTTCCCATTTCTGACATATATTTGCGGGTCCGCCACACAGAGACCGTAGCACTTAGAATAAAAATATGGATAGCTTTTGATGCCCCGCTTGTATAGATGATTTTCCCTAAATATGAGTTTGATCGGACAATCGCCCTAGGAGGAGTTTGTTAAAGTGTGAAGCGTAAAAATGTGGTGATTTGAGGGATTTCGCGATTTTCCCATAAGGATAACATGGGATATTTCTGTCATGGCTACGGTTACGCTGTACAAAATATGACTTTGTCTCTCATACTTTTATGATCAGGATGGCAAATTAGAATTTTGTGCAAAATATCATGTCATTTGGAAAAACTCTATTGTTTATAGGCCACTCTGAAGGCCAAATAGTCAGAATTCTGGGAAACGTTTGAGGCTCCGTCGCACAGAGACCTTAAAAGCTATCCTTAAAATTTGGATAACTTTAGATGCCCCACTTGTCTAGAGGACGTACAACGATTTTGAGGTCGGTGGGCAAAACGCACTAGGAGGAGTTCGTCAAAGTTTGAAACAGAAAAATGTGGATATTCGAGAGATTTAGCGGTATTCCCATAGGGATAACATGGGAGATTTATGTCATCGCTACGACTACGCCGTAAAAATTAAGGCATTTGTCTGATAGGCTTTTTTGATCGGGACGCCAAAATAGAATTTTGGGTAAAGTTTAGAAAATTTTGGTAAAACTAATTTTTGACCTTCAATGTTAATTTAAAGGTCACTCTGTAGGGGGCGCTATCGCGCCCATTTCAATTTTGTCAGCCTAAACTGGTCCAAACTAGAACGTTTAACAACTGATTCAAATTTGGTCCTAATCGGACTGGTTTTGATCAAATGGGAGCAATTTTTAGATCTGCAATATTCCAAAATAAGTTGTCCAACTTTGCGGCTGCGCCGCACACAGACCGTAAAAGGTATCTCAAAAAATTGGATAACTTTAGATGCCCCACTTGTCCAGAGAACGTACGCCGATTTTGAAGTTGGTGGGCAAAACGCCCTAGGAGGAGTTCGTCAAAGTTTGACGTGAACAAAATGGCTAACACAGCGTGTTTTCATTTTCAAAGGAAGATGGCGGCCATAGGGTAAGTCTGGGGTCGTGGCCACAATGATTTTTTTTGTTTGTCCTCACGAGAGGAATGCGTGTCCCGAATTTCGTCAAAGTTGACCTCGGGGCGTCTCCCATAGGCGCAATGTATTTTGACTTTTGTCGGTGGCGCTGTCGCGCCATTTTTTAACGAAAAAAAAAATGGCCCAGAAAAAATTAAATTTTTCGCCGATTCTGAATTTTGGGCAAAGTTTGGTGAGTTTTTGAGCATGTTCAGGGGGTCAGATTAGAGTTCAAAGCGATGAAGAACAAGAAAAATTAAAGCCGCAAGCGGCATCCAACGGCCCTCGCGGGCCGCCGGTCTTCCGACTCTGCTCTCTGCATTTTACAGAGTTGGCGCTAACGCAATTGTCTAAGAACTAAGACAGTGACACATTGGACATGTACAATGCTGTGCTTAACCAGTGCAAATGAACACAAATGTCGGTCAAATGTGCAGCTCCAGCGCACAGAGACCGTGACACTTGGAATAAAAATATGGATAACTTTTGATGCTCCGCTTGTGTAGATTATTTTCCCCAAATATGAGCTTGATCGAGCTATTGCCCACAGAGGAGTTCATTAAAGTGTGAAGCATAAATGTGAACATTTCAAGGATTTGGCGTTTTTCCCATTTGTGACAGTATATTTGCAGCTCCACGGCACAGAGACCGTAGCACTTAAAATCAAAATATGGATAACTTTTGATGCCCCATTTGTGTAGATGATTTCCCCAAATATGAGCTTGATCGGGCAATCGCCCTGGGAGGAGTTTGTTAAAGTGTGAAGCGTAAAAATGTGGTGATTTGAGCGATGTTGCGATTTTCCCATAAGGATAACATGGGATGTTTCTGTCATCGCTACGGTTACGCCGTACAAAATATGACTTTGGCTCTCATACTTGTATGATCAGGATGGCAAATTAGAATTTAGTGCAAAATGTCATGTCATTTGGAAAAACTCTATTGTTTATAGGCCACTCTGAAGGCCAAATAGTCAGAATTCTGGGAAACGTTTGCGGCTCCGTCGCACAGAGACCGTAAAAGCTATCCTTAAAATTTGGATAACTTTAGATGCCCCACTTGTCTAGAGGACGTACACCGATTTTGAGGTTGGTGGGCAAAACGCACTAGGAGGAGTTCGTTGAAGTGTAAAACATAAAAATGTGGTAATTTGAGAGATTTTGCGGTTTTCCCATAGGGATAACATGGGAGGTTTCTGTCATCGCTACGACTACGCCGTAAATATTTAGGCATTTTTGTGATTGGCTTTTGTGATCGGGACGGCAAAATAGAATTTTGGGTAAAGTTTAGACAATTTTGGTAAAACTAATTTTTGACCTTCAATGTTAATTTAAAGGTCACTCTGTAGGGGGCGCTATCGCGGCCATTTCAATTTTGTCAGCCTAAACTGGTCCAAACTAGAAAGTTTAACAACTGATTCAAATTTGGTCCTAATCGGACTGGTTTTGATCAAATGGGAGCAATTTTTAGATCTGCAATATTCCAAAATAAGTTGTCCAACTTTGCGGCTGCGCCGCACACAGACCGTAAAAGGTATCTCAAAAAATTGAATAACTTTAGATGCCCCACTTGCCCAGAGGACGTACGCCGATTTTGAAGTCGGTGGGCAAAACGCCCTAGGAGGAGTTCGTCAAAGTTTGACGTGAACAAAATGACTAACACAGCGTATTTTCACTTTCAAAGGAAGATGGCGGCCATAGGGTAAGTCTGGGGGCGTGGCCACAATGATTTTTTTTGTTCGTCCTCACGAGAGGAATGCGTGTCCCGAATTTCGTAGCTTTACGCCAAAGTTGACCTCGGGGCGTCTCCCATAGGCGCAATGTATTTTGACTTTTGTCGGTGGCGCTGTCGCGCCATTTTTTAACGCAAAAAAAAATGGCCCAGAAAAAACAAAATTTTTCGCCGATTCTGAATTTTGGGCAAAGTTTGGTGAGTTTTTGAGCATGTTCAGGGGGTCAAATTAGAGATCAAAGCGCTGAAGAAGAACAAGAAAAATAATAATAATAATAATAATAATAATAATATTTTTAGCAAAAACAATATAGCCGTTTCCACTATAACAACAAATTATACATCGTTTGAAAGCTCTAAGCCTTCCCCATGCCGCCATGGGGTGGAATCATCATTACGAGCGCTTACGCGCTCGTCACTCCCTATTCCGTCGGGATGCCCCGCCCACTCCCCATAGACTTCCATTGATTTGAGCAGATACAAGCATGGCCCATGCCTGCGGCATGGATTCTCGCATACGGGACGATGCCAGGAGGGTTTTTGGAGGAATGCAGCGCTTCGCGCTGCTGTTGTCAACAATTAGTGAATGGGCTACGCCCATTCACTAATTGTTGACTATTTCTGTCATAGCAGGAGTAAGTATGCATGATCCATGCCTTCGGCATGGGCTAGTTCACTGTACTTGCCAGGGGCGACGGGGTACCAAACATGCGGGCTGCGCCCGCATGTTTGGTCAGACAGTTGCAACGCTGCCTTCGGCAGCGTTGCGGGAGCAATAGGCCCTCCCCCTGCTGGGGCTCGGGCCTAATAATAATAATATTTTTAGCAAAAACAATATAGCCGTTTCCACTATAACAACAAATTATACATCGTTTGAAAGCTCTAAGCCTTCCCGATGCCGCCATGGGGTGGAATCATCATTACGAGCGCTTACGCGCTCGTCACTCCCTATTCCGTCGGGATGCCCCGCCCACTCCCCATAGACTTCCATTGATTTGAGCAGATACAAGCATGGCCCATGCCTGCGGCATGGATTCTCGCATACGGGACAATGCCAGGAGGGTTTTTGAAGGAATGCAGCGCTTCGCGCTGCTGTTGTCAACAATTAGTGAATGGGCTACGCCCATTCACTAATTGTTGACTATTTCTGTCATAGCAGGAGTAAGTATGCATGATCCATGCCTTCGGCATGGGCTAGTTCACTGTACTTGCCAGGGGCGACGGGGCACCAAACATGCGGGCTGCGCCCGCATGTTTGGTCAGACAGTTGCAACGCTGCCGAAGCAATAGGCCCTCCGCCCTGCTGGGGCTCGGGCCTAATAATAATATTTTTAGCAAAAACAATATAGCCGTTTCCACTATAACAACAAATTATACATCGTTTGAAAGCTCTAAGCCTTCCCGATGCCGCCATGGGGTGGAATCATCATTACGAGCGCTTACGCGCTCGTCACTCCCTATTCCGTCGGGATGCCCCGCCCACTCCCCATAGACTTCCATTGATTTGAGCAGATACAAGCATGGCCCATGCCTGCGGCATGGATTCTCGCATACGGGACAATGCCAGGAGGGTTTTTGAAGGAATGCAGCGCTTCGCGCTGCTGTTGTCAACAATTAGTGAATGGGCTACGCCCATTCACTAATTGTTGACTATTTCTGTCATAGCAGGAGTAAGTATGCATGATCCATGCCTTCGGCATGGGCTAGTTCACTGGTAAAAAGAGCCCCCCCTAGTGCTATTTCTGTAGTCACATCATCACAGAGATGGAAAAACAAAATGCGAGTCAGGCCCAATCTGAGAAATGTGATTCATATTCCCTGTGAAAAGATAAAGCCCAGTCTCACTGAAACTAGTCTGAAACTTGCTGTGCTAAATGTCAGATCCTTATGTAACAAATCTCTCTTAATTAATAATTTTATTTCTTCTTATAATCTTGATTTTATGTTTTTAACTGAAACATGGCTTGACAAAAACACAGGAAATGTAGTTCTGATAGAATCTGCTCCACCCAACTTTAAGTTTGAATCTGAAACACGAGAAAACAAAAAAGGGGGTGGAGTCTGTGCTGTCTTTAGAGATGAAATAATTACCCGCAGGTTGTCTTTTGGGGTGTTTTCATCATTTGAGTATGTATCCTTTAAAATGGAGCTAAAACGGTCTCCATCCATTCTCTTCATTGTTTTATACAAGCCTCCCCAGCACTGCCAAAGTTTTATTGATGATTTTACTGAGATGCTTTCAGTCATATGCACAGACTGTGATGGTTTGGTCATTACAGGTGATTTCAATGTGCATGTTGATAATATTTGTGACAGAAACGCTAAAGAGCTTGATGCTGTCCTTGAAACTTTCAGTCTTACTCAGCATGTGAGAGGCCCCACCCACAGCAAAGGACACACTCTAGATCTCATAATTACAAAGGGGGTAAATATTTCAAATGTTAATGTGATCGATGTTGCTCTGTCTGATCATTTCTGTGTCTTCTTTCACCTGTCTGTTTCTCCCAAACCTCCGGTTGGTCCTGCAGTTGTTCAGAGGAGACACATAAGTGATGGCACAGGTGCACTGTTTATGGAAATGATAAACTTTGAAAATGTCTCATGTTCTAATGTAAATGATTTGTTGAACTCTGTTACATCTAGTGTTTTGAATGTTCTGGACACCATCGCCCCTATAAAGGCTAAAATGGTTAAAAATAAGCAGAAGGCGCCGTGGAGAAATGATGATTCGGTCAGGGCACAGAAAAGGGAGTGCCGCAGGGCCGAACGGAAATGGCGCAAGTCAAAGCTCCAGGTTCAAAAAGAGATTTACAAAGAAAAGCTGAATATGTACAACCTAATCTTATGTAGAACTAGGGAAAGATATTTTTCTGAAATAATTGGAAGCTGCAGTAACAACTCGCGTGTCCTGTTTGCCACAGTAAACAGATTAACAAACCCTCCAGCTCAGCTGCCGTTAGAACTCATTTCCACATCCAAGTGTAATGAGTTTGCATTATTCTTTAATGACAAAGTTCAGGGCATTAAAAATGCTATAAATCCCACAATGCAAAAAATTACCCTAAAACCACCAAGACACTTAGAGCTGACTCACTTTGCACCAGTAACTGACAAAACTGTTCATGAGATCATCACCAGTCTGAGTTCATCTACATGCTGCCTTGATGTGTTACCCACCAAATTTCTAAAGTCTGTGCTGAACAGTTTGTTAGCACCACTCACTCACATAGTTAACATGTCGCTTCAATCTGGAACATTCCCAATGTCTTTGAAAACTGCGGTCATAAAGCCTCTCCTAAAGAAGAGCAGTCTTGATGCCGCAGTACTGAGTCATTACCGGCCCATCTCTAATCTGCCATTTTGGGGCAAAGTCCTTGAAAAGGTTGTTTACCAACAGCTCACAGATTTCCTCTTAATAAACAACTCATTTGATGTTTTTCAGTCAGGTTTTAGACCTCATCACAGCACTGAGACTGCTCTTGTCAAGGTGACAAATGACATCCGCCTGAACACTGACACGGGCAAAGCCTCAGTCTTAATTCTGTTAGATCTGAGTGCTGCTTTTGACACTGTCGATCATGGGATCCTCTTACAGAGACTAGAGGACTGGGTGGGCATCACTGGCACTGCCCTAAACTGGTTAAGGTCCTATCTGGAAGACAGGAAGTACTTTGTTGAAATTGGTAGCTGTGTCTCAGACCACATGACCCTGACCTGTGGAGTGCCCCAAGGGTCAGTCCTGGGTCCCCTTCTGTTCAACCTCTACATGCTGCCGTTGGGTCAGTTGATACGCAGTGAAAATGTGTCCTATCACAATTATGCAGACGACACTCAGATCTATGTTTCACTATCGGCAGGTGACTATGGACCAGTAGATTCACTCTGTCACTGCATCCAACAGATCAGTTTGTGGATGCAAAACAACTTTCTCCAGCTGAACTCAGACAAGACTGAAATAATCGTTTTTGGCCCACAGAAACAAAGAGAAAGTGTTAGCGGTCACCTCCAGAGTCTCGCTCTAAAACCTACAAACCAAATTAGAAATCTGGGGGTAATAATGGACTCAGACTTGAACTTTAATAGACACGTCAAATCAATAACATCAGCAGCTTTTTACCATCTAAAAAACATTGCCAAAATCAAAAATATAGTGTCAAAACCAGATTTAGAGAGACTTATCCACGCATTTGTCTCCAGTAGATTAGACTACTGTAACGGCCTGCTCACTGGTCTCTCCAAACGAGCTGTAAAACAGCTGCAGTACATCCAGAACGCTGCTGCTCGGGTCCTGACTAGAACCAGGAAGTATGATCACATTAGTCCTGTTCTCAGGTCTCTGCACTGGCTCCCTGTGGCTCAGAGAATAGACTTTAAAGCAGCTCTGCTTGTGTACAAGTCTCTCCATGGCCTAGCACCAAAGTACATCTTGGATATGTTAGTGCCATATGAACCATCTCGGACTCTGAGGACCTCAGGGACCGGCCTCCTGCTGGTGCCCAGAGTCAGGACAAAACATGGGGAATCTGCGTTTCAGTTTTATGCAGCTAAAATCTGGAACAGTCTTCCTGAAGATGTGAGACAGGCTTCTACTCTGACAATGTTCAAATCTAAGCTAAAAACTGTTTTGTTTAGCTGCGCATATGACTAAAAGGATTTTTTCTTTGCACTCTTCTCTTTTGTTTGTGATTTTATTAGTTTAGAAAATCAGTTGGATTGATAATTTTTAATTTAGTTAATTTTATTGTATTTCTGTAATTTCTTTGTGATTTGAATGCATTTTTCCTGCTGTGAAGCACTTTGAATTGCCTTGTGTATGAAATGTGCTCTACAAATAAACTTGCCTTGCCTTGCCTTACTTGCCAGGGGCGACGGGGCACCAAACATGCGGGCTGCGCCCGCATGTTTGGTCAGACAGTTGCAACGCTGCCTTCGGCAGCGTTGCGGGAGCAATAGGCCCTCCGCCCTGCTGGGGCTCGGGCCTAATTAAAGCCGCAAGCGGCATCCAACGGCCCTCGCGGGCCGCCGGCCTTCCGACTCTGCGCTTTTGACTTGATAAAGATGGCGCCCTTATTGTGTGTTGAATAAAAAAAGAACTTGACAGACGGCGACACATTGGACATGGCCAATCCAGTGCAAATGAACACAAGTGTCAGTCAAATTTGCTGCGCCGCCGCACAGAGACCGTAGCACTTGGAATAAAAATATGGATAACTTTTGATGCCCCGCTTGTGTAGATGATTTTTCCCAAAGTAAAGCTTGATCGAGCTATTGCCCACGGAGGAGTTTGTTAAAGTGTGAAGCGTAAATGTGAACATTTCAAGGATTTGGCGTTTTTCCCATTTGTGACAGTATATTTGCAGCTCCACGGCACAGAGACCGTACCACTTAAAATCAAAATTTGGATAACTTTTGATGCCCCGTTTGTGTAGATGATTTTCCCCAAATATGAGCTTGATCGGGCAATCGGCCTAGGAGGAGTTCGTTAAAGTGTGAAGCGTAAAAATGTGGTGATTTTAGAGATTTCGCTGTTTTCCCATTTCTGACATATATTTGCGGGTCCGCCACACAGAGACCGTAGCACTTAGAATCAAAATATGGGTAAGTTTTGATGCCCCGCTTGTGTAGATGATATTCTCCAAATATGAACTTGATCGGACAATCGCCCTAGGAGGAGTTTGTTAAAGTGTGAAGCGTAAAAATGTGGTGATTTGAGCGATTCTACGATTTTCCCATAAGGATAACATGGGATGTTTCTGTCAACGCTACGGTTACGCCGTACAAAATATGACTTTGGCTCTCATACTTTTATGATCAGGATGGCAAATTAGAATTTTGTTCAAAATATCATGTCATTTGGAAAAACTCTATTGTTTATAGGCCACTCTGAAGGCCAAATAGTCAGAATTCTGGGAAACGTTTGCGGCTCCGTCGCACAAAGACCGTAAAAGTTATCCTTAAAATTCGGATAACTTTAGATACACCACTTGTCTAGAGGACGTACACCGATTTTGAGGTTGGTGGGCAAAACGCACTAGGAGGACTTCGTTAAAGTGTAAAACATAAAAATGTGGTAATTTGAGAGATTTTGTGGTTTTCCCATAGGGATAACATGGGAGGTTTCTGTCATCGCTACGACTACGGCGTAAAAATTTAGGCATTTTTGTGATTGGCTTTTGTGATCGGGACGGCAAAATAGAATTTTGGGTAAAGTTTAGACAATTTTGGTAAAACTAATTTTTGACCTTCAATGTTAATTTAAAGGTCACTCTGTAGGGGGCGCTATCACTGCCATTTCAATTTTGTCAGCCTAAACTGGTCCAAACTAGAAAGTTTAACAAATGATTCAAATTTGGTCCTAATCGGACTGGTTTTGATCAAATGGGAGCAATTTTTAGACCTGCAATATTCCAAAATAAGTTGTCCAACTTTGCGGCTGCGCCGCACACAGACCGTAAAAGGTATCTCAAAAAATTGAATAACTTTAGATGCCCCACTTGTCCAGAGGACGTACGCCGATTTTGAAGTCGGTGGGCAAAACGCCCTAGGAGGAGTTCGTCAAAGTTTGACGTGAACAAAATGGCTAACACAGCGTGTTTTCATTTTCAAAGGAAGATGGTGGCCATAGGGTAAGTTTGGGGGCGTGGCCACAATAATATTTTTTTTTTGGCCTCACAAGAGGAATGCGTGTCCCGAATTTCGTAGCTCTACGACAAAGTTGACCTCGGGGCGTCTTCCATAGGCGCAATGTATTTTGACTTTTGTCGGTGGCGCTGTCGCGCCATTTTTTAACACAAAAAAAAATGGCCCAGAAAAAACAAAATTTTTCGCCAATTCTGAATTTTGGGCAAAGTTTGGTGAGTTTTTGAGCATGTTCAGGGGGTCAAATTAGAGTTCAAAGCGATGAAGAACAAGAAAAAATATAGCCGCAAGCGGCAATGATCGGCCCTCGCCACGCCGCCGCCACGCCGCCGCCACGCCGCAAGAGGAGGGGGCGCTAACGCGCCCCAATTGTCCTTTTATTACGCCTACTGCTGAATCTGTGACGCTGTCACATCTTCTCCCCTTTGTTTTACCATCAAAAAGCAATTTTATTTTGAATTCTTGGCAAAATGTGCGGCTTTGCCGCACAGACACCGTGACTCTTTGAATGAAAATGTGGATAACTTTTGATGGTCTTGAAGATGAGTCTCACCAAATTTCAGGTTAATAGGGCTGACGCCCTGGGAGGAGTTTGTGAAAGTCTAAAGTGTAAACATGTTCTGGCGATTTCCCCATTGGAATAACATGAAAGGTTTCGGTCATCGTTACGGCAACGCCATAACAATTATGACATGAGTCATTGACTTTTTTGATGGGGATGCTAAAATTGAGTTGTGTGTCAAATTTCATATAATTTCGCAAAACTAAACATTTAACCTCCATATAAAATCTGTAGGGGGCGCTGTGGCGCCAAATGAATTTATTTCACTTCAAGTAGGTTTAGGGCAAAGAGTTTAACAACTGATTCTAATTTGACGCAATTCGGACTTTATCTGCGCAAACGGCAGAAATTTTAAATATGGGAGATTTCTGAAATTCTAGCTACAGTTTGCGGCTTCGCCGCACAGAGACCGTGAGAGGTATCAATGTAATTTGGATAACTTTTGATGTCCCACTCCTCAGTACCATTTTCGCCAAATTTCAGCTTTTTAGGGCCAACGCCCTGGGAGGAGTTCGTAAAAGTACGACGTTTGGAAAAACTCCGAAGTCATGTTTAGCCATTTTTGAAGCAATATGGCCGACATTTGGTTGGGCGGACGGCGTTGCCGTAATAATATTTTTTACTTCTCTTGTCACCATCTACCTCTGCGCCAAATTTCATGATTCTACGATCAGATTTTTTTTGGGTCATTTCCCATCTCTCAATGCATTTTTGGTACATTTGGGGGCGCTGACGCGCCAATTTTTTTAATTTTAGAAAAGGGAAATAGCCAGAATGTAGAGAGGCACGATTTTTAGAGGTGTGAACATTTTTGTGACTTTTCGTCAATGTTCACTGGGTGAAAAATAGGGGGGTTGGTCCCGAGAAGAAGAAGAAGAAGAAGAAAGAATTAAAGCCGCAAGCGGCATCCAACGGCCCTCGCGGGCCGCCGGCCTTCCGACTCTGCGCTTTTGACTTGATAAAGATGGCGCCCTTATTGTGTCTTGAATAAAAAAAGAACTTGACAGACGGCGACACATTGGACATGGCCAATCCAGTGCAAATGAACACAAGTGTCAGTCAAATTTGCTGCGCCGCCGCACAGAGACCGTAGCACTTGGAATAAAAATATGGATACCTTTTGATGCCCCGCTTGTGTAGATGATTTTTCCCAAAGTAAAGCTTGATCGAGCTATTGCCCACGGAGGAGTTTGTTAAAGTGTGAAGCGTAAATGTGAACATTTCAAGGATTTGGCGTTTTTCCCATTTGTGACAGTATATTTGCAGCTCCACGGCACAGAGACCGTACCACTTAAAATCAAAATATGGATAACTTTTGATGCCCCGTTTGTGTAGATGATTTTCCCCAAATATGAGCTTGATCGGGCAATCGCCCTAGGAGGAGTTCGTTAAAGTGTGAAGCGTAAAAATGTGGTGATTTTAGAGATTTCGCTGTTTTCCCATTTCTGACATATATTTGCGGGTCCGCCACACAGAGACCGTAGCACTTAGAATCAAAATATGGGTAAGTTTTGATGCCCCGCTTGTGTAGATGATATTCTCCAAATATGAACTTGATCGGACAATCGCCCTAGGAGGAGTTCATTAAAGTGTGAAGCGTAAAAATGTGGTGATTTGAGCGATTCTACGATTTTCCCATAAGGATAACATGGGATGTTTCTGTCAACGCTACGGTTACGCCGTACAAAATATGACTTTGGCTCTCATACTTTTATGATCAGGATGGCAAATTAGAATTTTGTTCAAAATATCATGTCATTTGGAAAAACTCTATTGTTTATAGGCCACTCTGAAGGCCAAATAGTCAGAATTCTGGGAAACGTTTGCGGCTCCGTCGCACAAAGACCGTAAAAGCTATCCTTAAAATTTGGATAACTTTAGATACACCACTTGTCTAGAGGACGTACACCGATTTTGAGGTTGGTGGGCAAAACGCACTAGGAGGACTTCGTTAAAGTGTAAAACATAAAAATGTGGTAATTTGAGAGATTTTGTGGTTTTCCCATAGGGATAACATGGGAGGTTTCTGTCATCGCTACGACTACGGCGTAAAAATTTAGGCATTTTTGTGATTGGCTTTTGTGATCGGGACGGCAAAATAGAATTTTGGGTAAAGTTTAGACAATTTTGGTAAAACTAATTTTTGACCTTCAATGTTAATTTAAAGGTCACTCTGTAGGGGGCGCTATCACTGCCATTTCAATTTTGTCAGCCTAAACTGGTCCAAACTAGAAAGTTTAACAACTGATTCAAATTTGGTCCTAATCGGACTGGTTTTGATCAAATGGGAGCAATTTTTAGACCTGCAATATTCCAAAATAAGTTGTCCAACTTTGCGGCTGCGCCGCACACAGACCGTAAAAGGTATCTCAAAAAATTGAATAACTTTAGATGCCCCACTTGTCCAGAGGACGTACGCCGATTTTGAAGTCGGTGGGCAAAACGCCCTAGGAGGAGTTCGTCAAAGTTTGACGTAAACAAAATGGCTAACTCAGCTTGTTTTCATTTTCAAAGGAAGATGGCGGCCATAGGGTAAGTTTGGGGGCGTGGCCACAATGTTTTTTTTTGTTTATCCTCACGAGAGGAATGCGTGTCCCGAATTTCGTAGCTTTACGCCAAAGTTGACCTCGGGGCGTCTCCCATAGGCGCAATGTATTTTGACTTTTGTCGGTGGCGCTGTCGCGCCATTTTTTAACGAAAAAAAAAATGGCCCAGAAAAAATAAAATTTTTCACCGATTCTGAATTTTGGGCAAAGTTTGGTGAGTTTTTGAGCATGTTCAGGGGGTCAAATTAGAGATCAAAGCGCTGAAGAAGAACAAGAAAAATTAAAGCCGCAAGCGGCATCCAACGGCCCTCGCGGGCCGCCGGCCTTCCGACTCTGCGCTTTTGACTTGATAAAGATGGCGCCCTTATTGTGTGTTGAATAAAAAAAGAACTTGACAGACGGCGACACATTGGACATGGCCAATCCAGTGCAAATGAACACAAGTGTCAGTCAAATTTGCTGCGCCGCCGCACAGAGACCGTAGCACTTGGAATAAAAATATGGATAACTTTTGATGCCGCGCTTGTGTAGATGATTTTTCCCAAAGTAAAGCTTGATCGAGCTATTGCCCACGGAGGAGTTTGTTAAAGTGTGAAGCGTAAATGTGAACATTTCAAGGATTTGGCGTTTTTCCCATTTGTGACAGTATATTTGCAGCTCCACGGCACAGAGACCGTACCACTTAAAATCAAAATATGGATAACTTTTGATGCCCCGTTTGTGTAGATGATTTTCCCCAAATATGAGCTTGATCGGGCAATCGGCCTAGGAGGAGTTCGTTAAAGTGTGAAGCGTAAAAATGTGGTGATTTTAGAGATTTCGCTGTTTTCCCATTTCTGACATATATTTGCGGGTCCGCCACACAGAGACCGTAGCACTTAGAATCAAAATATGGGTAAGTTTTGATGCCCCGCTTGTGTAGATGATATTCTCCAAATATGAACTTGATCGGACAATCGCCCTAGGAGGAGTTTGTTAAAGTGTGAAGCGTAAAAATGTGGTGACTTGAGCGATTCTACGATTTTCCCATAAGGATAACATGGGATGTTTCTGTCAACGCTACGGTTACGCCGTACAAAATATGACTTTGGCTCTCATACTTTTATGATCAGGATGGCAAATTAGAATTTCGTTCAAAATATCATGTCATTTGGAAAAACTCTATTGTTTATAGGCCACTCTGAAGGCCAAATAGTCAGAATTCTGGGAAACGTTTGCGGCTCCGTCGCACAAAGACCGTAAAAGTTATCCTTAAAATTTGGATAACTTTAGATACACCACTTGTCTAGAGGACGTACACCGATTTTGAGGTTGGTGGGCAAAACGCACTAGGAGGACTTCGTTAAAGTGTAAAACATAAAAATGTGGTAATTTGAGAGATTTTGTGGTTTTCCCATAGGGATAACATGGGAGGTTTCTGTCATCGCTACGACTACGGCGTAAAAATTTAGGCATTTTTGTGATTGGCTTTTGTGATCGGGACGGCAAAATAGAATTTTGGGTAAAGTTTAGACAATTTTGGTAAAACTAATTTTTGACCTTCAATGTTAATTTAAAGGTCACTCTGTAGGGGGCGCTATCACTGCCATTTCAATTTTGTCAGCCTAAACTGGTCCAAACTAGAAAGTTTAACAACTGATTCAAATTTGGTCCTAATCGGACTGGTTTTGATCAAATGGGAGCAATTTTTAGACCTGCAATATTCCAAAATAAGTTGTCCAACTTTGCGGCTGCGCCGCACACAGACCGTAAAAGGTATCTCAAAAAATTGAATAACTTTAGATGCCCCACTTGTCCAGAGGACGTACGCCGATTTTGAAGTCGGTGGGCAAAACGCCCTAGGAGGAGTTCGTCAAAGTTTGACGTAAACAAAATGGCTAACTCAGCTTGTTTTCATTTTCAAAGGAAGATGGCGGCCATAGGGTAAGTTTGGGGGCGTGGCCACAATGATTTTTTTTGTTTATCCTCACGAGAGGAATGCGTGTCCCGAATTTCGTAGCTTTACGCCAAAGTTGACCTCGGGGCGTCTCCCATAGGCGCAATGTATTTTGACTTTTGTCGGTGGCGCTGTCGCGCCATTTTTTAACGAAAAAAAAAATGGCCCAGAAAAAATAAAATTTTTCGCCGATTCTGAATTTTGGGCAAAGTTTGGTGAGTTTTTGAGCATGTTCAGGGGGTCAAATTAGAGATCAAAGCGCTGAAGAAGAACAAGAAAAATAATAATAATAATAATAATAATAATATTTTTAGCAAAAACAATATAGCCGTTTTTACTATAACAACAAATGATACATCGTTTGAAAGCTCTAAGCCTTCCCGATGCCGCCATGGGGTGGAATTATCATTACGAGCGCTTACGCGCTCGTCACTCCCTATTCCGTCGGGATGCCCCGCCCACTCCCCATAGACTTCCATTGATTTGAGCAGATACAAGCATGGCCCATGCCTGCGGCATGGATTCTCGCATACGGGACGATGCCAGGAGGGTTTTTGGAGGAATGCAGCGCTTCGCGCTGCTGTTGTCAACAATTAGTGAATGGGCTACGCCCATTCACCAATTGTTGACTATTTCTGTCATAGCAGGAGTAAGTATGCATGATCCATGCCTTCGGCATGGGCTAGTTCACTGTACTTGCCAGGGGCGACGGGGTACCAAACATGCGGGCTGCGCCCGCATGTTTGGTCAGACAGTTGCAACGCTGCCTTCGGCAGCGTTGCGGGAGCAATAGGCCCTCCCCCTGCTGGGGCTCGGGCCTAATAATAATAATATTTTTAGCAAAAACAATATAGCCGTTTCCACTATAACAACAAATTATACATCGTTTGAAAGCTCTAAGCCTTCCAGATGCCGCCATGGGGTGGAATCATCATTACGAGCGCTTACGCGCTCGTCACTCCCTATTCCGTCGGGATGCCCCGCCCACTCCCCATAGACTTCCATTGATTTGAGCAGATACAAGCATGGCCCATGCCTGCGGCATGGATTCTCGCATACGGGACAATGCCAGGAGGGTTTTTGAAGGAATGCAGCGCTTCGCGCTGCTGTTGCCTTGTTTACTATTTCTGTCATAGCAGGAGTAAGTATGCATGATCCATGCCTTCGGCATGGGCTAGTTCACTGTACTTGCCAGGGGCGACGAGGCAAGTACAGTTGCAAGACAGTTGCAACGCTGCCTTTGGCAGCGTTGCGGGAGCAATAGGCCCTCCGCCCTGCTGGGGCTCGGGCCTAATAATATTCTGATGCGAAAACAATGTTTCCCATTTTTCAAATATCATAAACTATACATTTTCGGAAAGCGCTCGCGCTTTCCTACTTCATGGTGTGGGTCCCTGGTCACTGACGGGTACTTTCGTTAATTTTGAGTGGGCTCCGCCCACTTTGTGTTTTTGGCCCTCTATACAGTAATAATGTTCAATTTTTGCATTACATGCTTATATGCACGGAACATGCAAGAGATGGGGAACGTATTCGTGAGCTACTTAGCGCAAATGAGTGCTTTATAAGGGGATGATGACCGCGAAGCGGTCGTCATCCCAATGTAAGGTGCTCGTTTAGTGCGCACTTTTGCACGGGCTTCGCCCGTTTACAACGGTAATGTTCCATTTTCCTACTACTAATTAGTATGCACGGGGCGTGCGTGAGTGAACGAGTGCGTTAGTGAGTGTTTGGAAGTGGGCGAGCGCTTCGCGCTCGATTTCGTGCGCACGTAGTCTTCGGCTTCGCACGGCCTTACGAGATTAATAGGCCTCTCGCCAGCTTGTGGCGCTCGGGCCTAATTAACTGTTTTTGTTGTTTTGACTTCTGCCTAAACCACAATGCTGCTCTGTGATTGGTTCCAATCCCGCCTGCGGGCCCTAAATGCCATGTGATTGGCCCATTTACCACTGGAGCGGACTGCAATCAGGCATCAAGATGGATTCTCAAGAGTTTGTGAATTCACAAAACTCATGAGACGTCATCTTGCTGGCAAGGTTAGTAAGGTCGACTGTTAGATTTGAATTTCATCCAAGACATAATAATTATGTATGTTCGGAGTCCACATCCCTGCCCCAGTGTGCTCATGTCTATGTTATTGTGGTTAAGGGAGCTGTGAAAGCCTGTGGCAAAAGTGTCAGCTCCAGTCTCAGCTTTTAATGAAATCTATTGTTTATGCCGAGAAAGGCTGCATAAATACATAATGAAAAGAGCAGGGTGATGGCTCCAAGTGCCAGACAGAACCATTTTGATGTTTGGGAAATACTTACAGAGTCACCGCTTCCAAGAATAATATTTGCCATAATTTTACATGGTGTTATTTGATTGAAAGCTTTTTGAGTAGACAATTGTCTCTGCATATTTGTTTTGTCAACCTTGGAGCATAAAAGAGGAGGTGTTTGGGTGGATACATTATTAATTGACGCATAGGGTGTAGAGATGAAAATCTTTCTACTCCGTTTTAACAGTTTGTATTTATTTTTGCTCTTGATGTTGTGAGAGAGATCACATAAAATCACAGACACTTTCACAATATATGTTTTGTGTAGAATATGTGATACTGAAGAAAACACAGATGAATTCAAGGACCATCTTGTAACCTCTCTTTTATGCCTCTGCTTGTGTAGCGACATGTGTAGTACCCTCAGATGCAGGTGTGCAGGGGCCTATTGCAGTGGGCCAGCTGTCAGCCAGTGTGCAGCGTTGGGACCTCAGTCTGCAGCTAAAAACATCCCCAGTCTGATCTGAAGAGAAGAGCTCAAAGGCACAGACAGCAGATCCAGAGTGTGTGGTGACGGAGCAGACAAGAGCAGAGGAGAGAATGTCAGAGATCTTCAATATATTCTGTGTGATGACTCAGAGACTTTTTATCCTAACAACATTTCATCCCAAATGTGTATACTGCTATTTCTGCTATAGCGAAACTCAACCGTAAAACTAATCATGGAAATAACATTGTCATTTTACGTCTTCGCAAGTTAACAGCCCGTGTAGAAGTATCTACTGTTACACATACTTCATCTGCAGTCAATTGGCAGAAAAAAAAGAATAGAAAAGATGAATAATTTAACCAGAACAACAGCGGGCCTAACAACGATCCTTTTGGTACAGCCCGATAACTTTTTTTTATTTTAACACATTAGTAAGACAAGTTTTGCTGTAGAAATAATATGACACAAAAGTATACTGCAAACTAACCTCAGCTAAACTTAAGTTTGCTTCACAGTTTTAATGAATAATCTAACGTATTTTCTATAAGTCGCACCAGCCAAAAAAGCATAATAGAGAAGAAAAAAACATATTCAAGTTGCACTGGAGTATGAAATGCGGTTGCAAATGTGAAAATAACAAATAATATCACATATAAGTCGCTCCAGAGTATAAGTATAAGTTGCACTCAGGCCAAAACTATGAAAAAAGACTTATAGTCCGGAAAATATGGTATCTGTAAAAGGTAGATTTAAATATTTTGCTTTCCTAAGTCAAGTAACAACTTGAATAGTACCATCCCCATTCTAATTAGTAGTTCAGACTTTGTAGATATATTAAGAACACTATCTTAGAGTAACATTTAATTGACAATTTTCAGTGTATTTTTGATCATCTGCTCTTCTGTTTTCACCAAGTTAAATTTCCTCTCCGCACATTTAGAGTATATGCCAAATTTCTGCCTGGATAGGCCTGCTGCCGCTCCTTGTTACTGTGGGCACGGGAGCATTGCAGCCTTTAGCTACGAAATGTCAGCACAACTGTCAGCAATTAATTCAGTGCATTGTGTTTAGCCCGCTAAGCTCAATCTGCAGCACAATGAGAACCAGACTCAACACAAAATGGATTATGAAGACAATAAACAATAAGTCAGTGCAGAGGAAATGCCAGCGATTTAAGGTTCTAATGACCAAACATGCAAACAATCAATAGTTGTTGTAGAAAATGAACCGGTTAATTGCCATTGATTTGAGACATCCTTTTTTAATATCAATTCACTTTCATTTTTCAGGTAGCTAGCCACTTTGAGACAGAAATGCAGACAGCCATTCATTCTCACTGCCATTTTCGATGAGTTACAATACATACAGTACTATAGATCAGTGGTCCTCACATTGTTTTAGAAGAGCATGTGCATGTGTGTGTGGTACGACTTTGTTTGCTCATCAAGCACAGTGGATTCATTATTGTGCTTATATTCTTGAACTATGCTTGGAGTATCTGCCATTTGTGAGCTCGTCCTCTGGGTCATCCCCTCATCTTCATCTTTGTGTTGGTGTTTTTGCCTGTATTTTGTCCTCTTTTTAATAGAAACTGTTGCCACTATTTTGCGACTGCGCTCTCTCAAGTTGAAGCGCAGGATGCACAATGGTCAAGTGTTCTGCTGTTGTAAAATGTAAAATGCAAATGTATGCACTTATACGGTAAGTGTGTATTATTTAGCCAATGTATCATATTATTTTATGTATCATGAAATAACAAGTGACCACACAGGCTACCAATTAAAGCTTGGAGAGCTGTTCATGCATATCTTGGAAGGCGGGTGTAAGCTGAGATTCTCCTTCTTAAATTGTGCTTATTCAATTTAAGTGGTATCCTGCATGGTTATTACCTCAATTGGTTATGGTTTACACACATGCTCCAGCCTGCACTATGATGAATAACTAATCAATTATAGAAAACTCTTCTTTTTTATGTATTTCACATTTGGAAATTGAAAATATAATTTTTGATAAAGGACAGGGCAAGTGCAGAACTTGTCAGTGAGTGACACTCTATTGTTCACTGCCAATTATCTGGGGTTAAAGCAAGTATATCTTCTCCTGCACAAACTGGATCCAAACACTAGTAATTGGTACATTTTCTATGGCTGATTCTCGCCGTGTGTTTGTGCTACATAAAGGCTTGTGACCCCGTGCAGTCATTGCCACGTTTTCAGTGTTTTCTCTTTAATGCTTCTCTGTAATAATCTGAACAACATTTTGGTGTTCAAATGAAGTCTCACATGGTCCTGACCTCTTCATAACCAGCACCGCCCCCACATAATCCTACAACAATGGAGACACTCATACACAATACAATAAAGAGCCTATGCTGCCGGCAGGGGCTCGATCATCATTTACATGCAAATCCAGAGGTGGTCAGCTCTGCAGCACTGGTGGTGGATGGGTGGGATCCTTTGGGTGCTCACTGTAGACCAAACAGCACCCGTACAGCTCTGTGATGAGGAAGCCATCTGCTGCTGCTCATCTGCTCCATTTAGACCTGCTTTAATCAGCCTGTCTGCGCACCCACCACAGGGAATCCCCTTTACACACAGAGCTAGCCTCCCTTTGTAGTCCTGTCTCCTTAAGCCTGCCAGGCGACAAAAGAATCAAGATGTATTTATTTCATGACCATTTCAGCTGCATTAAAAACAAAGTGGTCAATCATGTGGCTAAATTGCTTTTGTTTTTATAGCATGATCATTTAGTGTATAATATTGGTTTACACATGGATTTTTGAGAAGGGATTTTAATGACTGCTGACAAGCTTTGGGTAATACATGCTGTAGAGTCTACAGTGACTATAACCTGGACTATAACCATAGTCTACACTGTAGACTTTATATAGAGTCCAGACCTGGGCATTTGTAGCCCCAGGGGCCAGATGTGGCCCTCGGCCTGTTTAAATCTGGCGCCCCACAACATTTAAATTTTAACAGTCTCAACTATGTAACTTGTGTTTGCACCTGTGTCCTTAATGAAGTTTATATGAAATGAATTAAATAATAGATTCAATTGCCTATATTTTACAGAAAAGTGCTTATGATTATAAGAATAATTCTTATAATCATAAGCACTTTTCTGTAAAATATAGGCAATTGAATCTATTATGTTACACTAGTGATCGCGGTCCAGCCATTCCAGCCATTAGCCACATGGCTGGATATCAATATGGCCGTGGCTGCAGAGCCGCGGCGCGGTCAAATGGCCCAGCAGTTTCAGGAACCGCGGCACTGCCATATAGCCTCATGGCTAACCCTAACCCTAACCCTAACCTTAACCCGGCGCGGTCTAAAACGGCGTG
Organism: Eucyclogobius newberryi; assembly: GCF_026437365.1. Taxonomy (NCBI): domain Eukaryota; kingdom Metazoa; phylum Chordata; class Actinopteri; order Gobiiformes; family Gobiidae; genus Eucyclogobius; species Eucyclogobius newberryi. The sequence goes on along the minus strand of NW_027315768.1, from coordinate 14,943,703 downwards.
GTCAAATAGCGCAGCAGTTTCAGGAGCTGCGGCACAAAATAACATGGCAGTTTCGGCCGCGCGCCGCGGCTCTGTAGACACTCCCAATAAATATTGGCCATTGGAGGAAAAATAATTGCCCACCCCTGTTATAGTCCCTTAAAATATACCGAGTACCGTTGAACTGAACAAAAGAACCAAAAAATCTGATGTAAGATCTACTACCTTCTTGTTTTTACTTGAATATTTCACAGTTTGGTATTAAATGTATCTCTTTCAATGGAGACAAGCAGGTGAAAACAAGTTAAAAAATCTGATCCGTTGAGAGGCAAGTCTGCTCCCAGGATGCCTGTTTTCAATAGCAATAAAAACACCTGTTAAAGGTTGAATGGACGATTTTTTGGGCCCAAAGCTGAGTCTTATTTCCTCGTGGCGTGGACTGGCGATTAGTCCTGCCACGTATCAATCATAAAACGCACCTATCGCTCACCTGCAGCCGCGTGCGGCTCGTCCCTATGTTTCCGCGTGTCTAGGCGCATTGATCTATCATAATATAGTTCCCTCAGTCCACGGGACAAAATGAAGACGGAGAAAGACTGTTCAAGCTGACTCAGAAGAAGACGGAAATCTACGGGAGACGAGAGATGCGATGCGCTCCGTCGCGCTAATAAACAAACGCACGAGTTCTCAAATCGCCGAAAAATCGTCCATTGCGCCTTTAAATAAATAAATAAATAAATAAATAAATAAATAATTTATTATTAATAAATAAATAAAATAAATGTAATTCTGAAAACTTACAAGAGTGCACCTTTAAATAAGGCAAACAAACAAAAAACAGTTTGCTTTATTGTAAAACACACTCAAAAACACATTTGTGTAAAAAAATGTTTTCACTGAAAAAAAAACACTTGATTTAGTGAAGGCTTAAGGCTTTTAAAAACACAGAGTTGTGAGGCTGCTGGAAGAGAGCGTGTTGAGCTCCTGAGAAGGAGATGAACAATGTCACTTCAATGAAGAATTACTATTGTTATGGTTTGAACAACAACCAAAACTCTTGGTATTATTAGGATTGTTGTTGTTGTTGTTGTTGTTGTTGTTGTTGTTGTAGGGTTGAAGTTAAGGAGAGTAGTGACAGTTGTAATGTCCCTTAAAAGGTAGAAAAGCTAACATGTGTGTGCTGTTACGTGTGTGCTGTTACGTGTGTGTGCTGGTATGTGTGTGCTGGTGTGTGTGTGCTGATACGTGTGTGCTGGTATGTGTGTGCTGGTATGTGTGTGTTGTCATGTGTGTGCTGGTACGTGTGTGCTGTTACGTGTGTGCTGTTACGTGTGTGCTGTTACGTGTGTGTGCTGGTATGTGTGTGCTGGTATGTGTGTGCTGGTATGTGTGTGTTGTCATGTGTGTGCTGGTACGTGTGTGCTGTTACGTGTGTGTGCTGGTATGTGTGTGCTGGTATGTGTGTGTTGTCATGTGTGTGCTGGTACGTGTGTGCTGGTACGTGTGTGTGCTGTTACGTGTGTGCTGTTACGTTTGTGCTGTTACGTGTGTGTGCTGGTATGTGTGTGCTGGTATGTGTGTGCTGGTATGTGTGTGTTGTCATGTGTGTGCTGGTACGTGTGTGCTGGTACGTGTGTGTTCTGGTACGTGTGTGCTGTTACGTGTGTGCTGTTACGTGTGTGTGCTGGTATGAGTGTGCTGGTATGTGTGTGCTGGTATGTGTGTGTTGTCATGTGTGTGCTGGTACGTGTGTGCTGTTACGTGTGTGCTGGTGTGTGTGTGCTGTTACGTGTGTGCTGGTGTGTGTGTGCTGTTACGTGTGTGCTGTTACGTGTGTGCTGGTACGTGTGTTTTGGTACGTGTGTGCTGGTATGTGTGTGCTGGTGTGTTTGTGCTGGTACGTGTGTGCTGGTACGTGTGTGCTGTTATGTGTGTGCTGGTACGTGTGTGCTGGTACGTGTGTGCTGTTATGTGTGTGCTGGTACGTGTGTGCTGGTACGTGTGTGCTGCTATGTGTGTGCTGTTACGTGTGTGCTGGTATGTGTGTGCTGGTATGTGTGTTTTGGTACGTGTGTGCTGTTATGTGTGTGCTGGTATGTGTGTGCTGGTACGTGTGTTTTGGTATGTGTGTGCTGGTACGTGTGTGTTCTGGTACGTGTGTGCTGGTACGTGTGTGCTGGTACGTGTGTGCTGGTATGTGTGTGCTGGTACGTGTGCTGGTGCGTGTGTGCTGGTACGTGTGTGCTGGTACGTGTGCTGGTATGTGTGTGCTGGTACGTGTGTGCTGGTACGTGTGTGTGCTGGTATGTGTGTGCTGGTATGTGTGTGCTGGTATGTGTGTGCTGGTACGTGTGTGCTGGTACGTGTGTGCTGGTACGTGTGCTGGTACGTGTGTGCTGGTACGTGTGTGCTGGTACATGTGTGCGGGTATGTGTGTGCTGGTACGTGTGTGCTGGTATGTGTGTGCTGGTGTGTGCTTGTACGTGTGTGCTGGTACGTGTGTGCTGGTGTGTGCTGGTACGTGTGTGCTGGTACGTGTGTGCTGGTACGTGTGTGCTGGTACGTGTGTGCGGGTATGTGTGTGCTGGTACGTGTGTGCTGGTGTGTGCTGGTACGTGTGTGCTGGTACGTGTGTGCTGGTACGTGTGTGCGGGTACGTGTGTGCGGGTACGTGTGTGCTGGTACGTGTGTGCGGGTACGTGTGTGCTGGTACGTGTGTGCTGGTGTGTGCTGGTACGTGTGTGCTGGTACGTGTGTGCTGGTACGTGTGTGCGGGTACGTGTGTGCTGGTACGTGTGTGCTGGTGTGTGCTGGTACGTGTGTGCTGGTACGTGTGTGCTGGTACGTGTGTGCTGGTACGTGTGTGTGCTGTTACGTGTGTGCTGTTACGTTTGTGCTGTTACGTGTGTGTGCTGGTATGTGTGTGCTGGTATGTGTGTGCTGGTATGTGTGTGTTGTCATGTGTGTGCTGGTACGTGTGTGCTGGTACGTGTGTGTTCTGGTACGTGTGTGCTGTTACGTGTGTGCTGTTACGTGTGTGTGCTGGTATGAGTGTGCTGGTATGTGTGTGCTGGTATGTGTGTGTTGTCATGTGTGTGCTGGTACGTGTGTGCTGTTACGTGTGTGCTGGTGTGTGTGTGCTGTTACGTGTGTGCTGGTGTGTGTGTGCTGTTACGTGTGTGCTGGTACGTGTGTTTTGGTACGTGTGTGCTGGTATGTGTGTGCTGGTGTGTTTGTGCTGGTACGTGTGTGCTGGTACGTGTGTGCTGTTATGTGTGTGCTGGTACGTGTGTGCTGGTACGTGTGTGCTGTTATGTGTGTGCTGGTACGTGTGTGCTGGTACGTGTGTGCTGCTATGTGTGTGCTGTTACGTGTGTGCTGGTATGTGTGTGCTGGTATGTGTGTTTTGGTACGTGTGTGCTGTTATGTGTGTGCTGGTATGTGTGTGCTGGTACGTGTGTTTTGGTATGTGTGTGCTGGTACGTGTGTGTTCTGGTACGTGTGTGCTGGTACGTGTGTGCTGGTACGTGTGTGCTGGTATGTGTGTGCTGGTACGTGTGCTGGTGCGTGTGTGCTGGTACGTGTGTGCTGGTACGTGTGCTGGTATGTGTGTGCTGGTACGTGTGTGCTGGTACGTGTGTGTGCTGGTATGTGTGTGCTGGTATGTGTGTGCTGGTATGTGTGTGCTGGTACGTGTGTGCTGGTACGTGTGTGCTGGTACGTGTGCTGGTACGTGTGTGCTGGTACGTGTGTGCTGGTACATGTGTGCGGGTATGTGTGTGCTGGTACGTGTGTGCTGGTATGTGTGTGCTGGTGTGTGCTTGTACGTGTGTGCTGGTACGTGTGTGCTGGTGTGTGCTGGTACGTGTGTGCTGGTATGTGTGTGCTGGTACGTGTGTGCTGGTACGTGTGTGCGGGTATGTGTGTGCTGGTACGTGTGTGCTGGTGTGTGCTGGTACGTGTGTGCTGGTACGTGTGTGCTGGTACGTGTGTGCGGGTACGTGTGTGCGGGTACGTGTGTGCTGGTACGTGTGTGCGGGTACGTGTGTGCTGGTACGTGTGTGCTGGTGTGTGCTGGTACGTGTGTGCTGGTACGTGTGTGCTGGTACGTGTGTGCGGGTACGTGTGTGCTGGTACGTGTGTGCTGGTGTGTGCTGGTACGTGTGTGCTGGTACGTGTGTGCTGGTACGTGTGTGCTGGTGTGTGCTGGTACGTGTGTGCTGGTATGTGTGTGCTGGTACGTGTGTGCGGGTACGTGTGTGCTGGTACGTGTGTGCTGGTGTGTGCTGGTACGTGTGTGCTGGTACGTGTGTGCTGGTACGTGTGTGCTGGTGTGTGCTGGTACGTGTGTGCTGGTACGTGTGTGCTGGTACGTGTGTGCTGGTACGTGTGTGCTGGTGTGTGCTGGTACGTGTGAGCCCATCATTCATCTGCAGAGAGCATTAGGGTGAGGAGAACTCCCACTCTCCCAGTGTGAGAAGTTGGTGTGGGCGTAGTCGACTTTATCTGCAGAAAAATAAAAGAGAGAGCTTTGGAGGCTGTGACTGAAGTGAAGCTGGATTATGCCAGCTCACCTGTGTAAAAAGTAAATGACGCCCAAAACCGCTTTTGCGTTTGAAGATTTTAATTATATATGTATGCAGGTGGGACCTCTCTCAAACTTTTCTCTTAATTTGATGGGTTTTGAGGACATCAGAGTGCATTATGGAAACATATTAGAAGCTAATCCTGGTGGGTGATGGTAAATTAATACAACAATCTGCTCTAAGGTGGGCGCAGAAGACCCCAGGAAGACTAGTGGCCATACAGTAGAAATAGTATTAGTATTTTAGTTCTAAATATAAATGACAGCGGATTGAGCCCTCATAATACGTTATACGTCTGTTTGACAAACAAAACAATTCTCTATGGTTTCATCAGTCCTCATACATTCACATAGAAACATAAATAAATATTAAATAAAATGAGACGTGCAATGATAAGGAATATGTGATGTGTGACATCATAACCCTAACCCTATAGTTCAAGCTCTAGTTATAAGAGTAACATAAGAGTTTGTGCAGACTCTTTTCCTCCGGCACAGTCCAGGCTCATAGACAGAATCTGTAGATCCTGCAGTGGGACTTTAAGGCAAACGTGCTCCAACTCATTAGTTCATTTAAAATTATCAGCTACCTATGTCTGGAAAAAGGCTGGTTATGTGAGATATTGTGAGATAATAAATCAGTCAATGCATTTGATCATGCTGGAACTATTCAAATTTTCATTGAAGATACTGAACGGCTAAAAATATCACCAAAATACACAAAATTATAATGATTTGTTCCGAATGTTAGGTAGACCCCACTTGTTTTGCAAGCTGCTTTGGACATCTAATTAATTTAATAACAATCATAAAAAAAGAAAAACATGTTTAAATCAATGAGTATTCCATAATGGGTCACATTTGATTTGGGGCTTTAAAACACCTTTCTATTGAGTTGTGTTGAATAAAGAAAGAATATGTTCTCACTGGGGTCTACTGTAATATGCTGTTTATTTCTCTCTCTCATAAAATCCGTGTCTCACTCTGGCAGACGAAGGTGGAAACGGGAACAACAAAACCTTAGATTCTGTAATATGTGATGAGTTGCTCGGGTGAAGTCCATACAAACTGACCTAGCTGTTCCCAGCTAATGCTTTTATGGTTGACGAGGGCATTTAGATTTAGGAAGCTTACGTTACAATTTTTTGTCCATATCTACGTGTAATCTGTGTCTATGTTGTCCCAGATCTGTCCCTGTATTTTGGGCAGCCCTGTAGAATGTATTAGAGCCCAAACTGGAAAAATGACATTTGAAAGTATGCATTTCTAAATGAGGAGCACCTCTGTCCAAACAGAGGAGAGGCACAAATTGTGTAAATGTTCACAGCGTGAATCATCAAGGAGGCAAAGAAGGAGTTTCAGAGCTGGTTTATGTCACATCTGGGCTTTCCCAAACAAGGGATTCTTTCTGTTTTTCATAGATTTATTTTGGAAGTAACTGTCAGTGACTTCATTCAAAGGATGTTCCCAAGTTTTAGTTCTAACTCTATGAGAAATGGAGGGCTAAGATTCAATCTTCCTGGTATCTATAATGGTATACTGAACCCCTTGAGAGGTAGAGGACCAGGACCAGGACATTTAGATGCTAATCAGGTACTCAGGGTGGTTGAGCCAGGGTCTCACAAAGAGGATTCTAATAGCCCATTAAGATTCTGAATAGGTTAGCTCGGTAGATACAAGGGGGGAGTTTCTTTTGAAACAAACAACTCCTTCTACTTCAGGAAGGCTCCGCCCAATGGGTGGGTCTTACCACAGAACAGTATTAATATCGGAGTTCTCGATCTAAATTCTTTTATTGACAATGACTCTTGGATGAGAGTCGAAACGTCTATTTTTTCTAACTGAGTCCAGATGACTACAACTGAAGCTTTTTCTACTATGGAACACGCCCGGACGAATGAGGGATTACACCGACATATTCTAACTCTATATATTCCAAACTCAAATTTTGATTGCTGTTGCAGTCAAATGTCTTTGATTATACATTTATGATACCTACTTTGGCCTATTAGTCATAATAGCACAAATCAATGGACCTTTCGTCCTTTTGTGTCAAAATTGATATATATTTTATAAAAGAGAGTATGGGAAAACAGATAACATCAACATAAGATGTGGCATTATTTGAGAGTTTGTGTAATTACTCCACTCGGGGCCCAATACCTATTTTTTTTGTCTCTTCAACAATTTTAAACCATTATTTCTATTCAAAGAATTCACTTGACTATCACCAACAACATAGTCACCATCAATGTGCTGTAAAAGAAGTGAACATAAAGAATCTTGTCTGACTGTGATCTGTAGCAGGCTTTTCCATTCCTCCCACTTCTTTCTGAGATTTATTTTCTTCACTTTTAGCCACATTTGGTCCATTTTGGTTTTAATTTTAGGAAAGGTAAAATAGGTAAGATAGTGCAGTTTGAAAATCACACTCAGCAAACAACATCTTATTATATGCAATTTACCAAATTGAATGTATCAATTAAAGGTTGTCTCTGTGGAGAATACATTGTATTGCTTTGCCTGGTATGTGGGTTAGGGTTAGGGTTAGACTAAAGATTGAAATAAAGTTGGATTTATTATTTTATTAACCACAGTTAATAAAAAGAGCAAAATATTTCTGATTGAGCTTATTATTATTATTATTTTTTTACAAATTCTATCCCAGAATTTTTTAGGTTTTTACTTCGTGAATGTAAATCATGACACACGAGGACATTTTATGTCATTTTACTGTTACTATGAAATCATGTTGTACACTGGACCCAAACTCCTTTAATGTCACAGTAGTTATCATTTGACAAATAAAAGTATATTAAAACACCTTTATTTTATTGAATTATTGAAGATTATTGAATTATTATTTTGAAGAGTCAGAAAAATATCTAGTAAATATGTTGTAAATTACCTATACTTCAGAAGCGGTTACTTGATTGGTGTAAAACTATAATTCATATTTACAACAGGTATTATCACACAAATGAAGACAAAATTCAAAAATCATTTAGAAAACCCATTATAGGCACTCTAAACCTTCGTACAATATAAAGCATTTATTAATTTACTGATGTTTCTATTGCAAAAAAATAAAAGAAAAAAACCTTGCATTCTCACCTCTTCACAGATCTGACATATTACTTGACCTGGGGGCATCACCTGCTTGTCTCCATGGAAATAAATAGGTTGAAACCTTTGGGGGTTACGTTTTCAACAACTCTGGTCCGGTTGTGTCCTAACATAACTCCTCTGAGACCCCTGTGCTCTTGTGGAGTGCTTTCAGCTGTTCCAACCTTTTTAACTGATAAAACCTTTTTCTTTCTTTTTTTAACCTATGGCACTACTTAATGTGCACCTTTCTAAAAATACACGAGCGCATCCCCCTAGACATCCCACTGCACTCCCCCTATCAAGTTGAATCACGTCTCCTAAAAAAGAAACAGGCGCAATACGAGCTACAAAAGCCTTCCACATTTCTGTCCAGTACTGAAGACACTATTGCCTTTGTTTTGAAAATGTGGCAAAGAATAAAAAGGATAAATTTAGCAGAATACAGAGGAAGTGGGGCAGACGTGACATCGCCGCTGACTCCGGTTTGAAAGGCATCGGCGTTTCCCCCCACAACCTTGCGTCTTTTGATGAGATTAAAGATGGATATTCCTCATTGCACCAAAGGACGCAGCATTTCAGTTAACAGCTACAACTGAAGTCTGAAAGCTGTCAAAAAGTTTTTCCCTCAGATATGTCAGAAAAGAGCTGCCTTGACTTAAATTATTCACTTGGATGTACGGTATGTCTCTGATTTTATATGGTTGAGACAGTGATTCCTTTTTCTCACTGAGCCTTTGTGTCAATAGAAAGGTATGTGAGCGAGTTCGTCTGTTTATTGTACTAACATGGAGTTTAATCGATTTTCTCACACATTAAAGGACAGGAAATAACTACCCTTTTATACTTCTAACATCAAGAGAGCAAATCTGGCAGCACACAAGGCCTTGGCATTGCAGAGTTGTTGAATACAGCTTTTTCCCTGTCAGAGTGGAATAACTTGGATCTATTCGAATTGTGTGAGCGCTTTTCACCGTATTCCACACCGTCCTGTTCTACTTCTGACTGCTAGCGACCTGCGTGTCTGTTGTTTGCATTCAAGCAGGAATTCCAAATGTTCAAATGTTCATGTGCACCAACAAGTCGACAGTACGCCATTTCTCTGGGCGAAACTGTTGCTTTGTAGTCTGTGTAGAACGTGTTTGCAGTCGAAATCCTCGCCTTCTGCGAATTCACACAGCCGGAAGAAGGGGCACAATTAACGGCGGCGCCTTTGGCAACTTCCTGAATGGATATTATAAAGAGCACTCACAGTGAGAATGCATGGGAGGGGGGGGTATAAAACATCTGCAAATGAATAATGCAAGATAGATATGTTTAATGCCATGCTGTGAAACATTCTGAGCAAAGCAATAGCATCTCCATGCACACAAGCCAGTAACTTACCTCCAAGAAGAAACAAACAAGGCTGTCAACATTCATATACTTAAAAAATAAAATAAAAAAAAAACAGTTGTTTCATAGTTTAATGTTGGAGTTGTATAAAAACTAAACTAAAACTAAAGTGGTGCATACACTGTGGGATTGTCAGGCTGATTTTGACACACATTTAAATGGCTTTGATCAAATTTGCGCTCCTCTGTGCGCCTGTTTTGGACATGTCCCTCTCCCTGGCATGTTGGGCACAATTTATAATACTAGTGGTAGTTATAAAATAATAGCTGCAGTGAAGAATATGCATTTCTAAAATTTTTGCTAAATTGTTCATCTTTATGACTCGAAAAGCTGTCAACACTTAAATGGACTTAAATATCACATATCCAAAGCAACAGTAAAATACCTCATTTTATTCATGAATGCACTCTCTTTCTTCTTATTTATTCTACTCTTATCTGCTACAGCCACACATCACTGCACCTCATTTGTCTGTTTAAGCCTACCATGGTTAAAATAAAATGATATAATAACTAGTTTTAGCACAGAATATGTACAGCTAAAGGGTGAGGGAACACTGTCCTTTAATCACATTAAAGGAACCCACTGTGAGTCATTCTCCCACAGAGCAGAGATGAGGATGATTCAGCCTGGCTTTAAGCAAACACGACACAAACTCCCTGAGCTCAAATCCAGCATCTACAGCCTGAAAGTCACGCTCGGTGTCTCTCAAGTGCTCTAAATCCATTTGAAAGATGGGGGGCAGCTCACAGTGTGGGGGGGAAAAGTAATGAATATTTTACAGGCGGGAGGCCTGAGCTCCTCTTCCAGGTGACACTTGCATTTACAGAGTTTGCAGAAGCCCGTAGTCACCCGTCCACACCCCGAAGCTGAGGAGTGATGTGTCAAATTGTTTATCAAACCGGTGAGTTCCCACGATGCACCTGCTTATGTCAGGGCAAGCGCAGCAGTATTGTGCTCTTAAGTGTTGGAATGAGCAAAAGTGGAAGGAGAGTTCTGCACGGTTAAGATTAGCTGTATGCAGAGGTGTGGAGGCGGGCTACACTTCAGATTCGCTCGACGGAGGTGACAGGAAGTTTATTGAAGAGGGCGCATGGACATAAGGTGTGTAATGTTCTCAGGGGAGAGTTCGCTGCCTTTTTTGTTCTATAATAGAATGGCATAAAAGTATCTCCATCTGGCCAAGTTACAAGTTACACTGTCTGTCCAAAAAAATACCTCCTACTCGATAATTGCTGCCTTGGTGATTGTTTTTCAGCTGCAACACGCTTTTTTAACTCAACTGATGCAGTGAGAAGCTTCTCATTTCTGAAACCATCATGTGGAAAGACTAATCCTATGGTCATGGAAACGTGTCATATCATTGGCATGCATCAAGCAGATGTGAATACTTAAAAGTATAAATACATGTAATTCACATCTCTGTCTATTTATTCAATTGACCCTGTGTGACCTTGTGGGGAAAATACGTGTTCATAAGCTCAAATTGGGGTTGAAAAACCCATCACAAATAATCATTTCTAACCCTTGTTAATATAACATAAGTTTAATGCCACACTTTGGAACATTCTAGGCATAACAATATGGAGACAAGCAGGTAGCGTCCCCCCACCAGAAAGTACACCTTTAATGTACACCTTTAATGTACTCCTTTAATACCATTGTAGTAGTAGTAGCATGAACATGCAAGTGGTTCAAGGCCAGTGGTTCCTTTTTTCTTATTGACTCTTACATTTGCAGTCCTGACATCCTCCTTCTTCTTCCTATCCTGTTAATAATGTTATTCAGCAGAAATATAAAATACCGGTATTGGAAGTGGGCGATCTGTTATAATTCAAGTCTAGTTTTGCCATGAGAATATTCGGATCGCGATGCCTCGTTTATGAATTAGCTTGGCCAGTGGCATTATGTGTTCAAAGTGGTCTGCTGTGTTTGTTGGCCCTTGGAGGGGCCCATAGCATTGAGCCCCCACAAACCAATATGACTCCAGATTATGTTGATTACAAATGCGCTTGTCAAAAAAAAAAAGAAAGTAGAACCTAAATTATGAAATACCAAGAAAAGGAAGAAAATGTAGACATAATATATATAATAATCTAGGATAAAAAATAATATATAAACATAAACACCTGTTAAAATTAAAGCTTTGTTCGATTTTTGCTCACAGAACCAACATGGCAACAATTCCACGCAATATTTATTGAAAAACTTCATTTTGGCTTATTATTATTTATGATTCCGCCGCCATACTGCTCCTGTGGGTGCTCTGGTTTCACCGGTCTAATAAGTGCCCGCTGGGGAGAGACTGCAACACTCGGAAATGAAACGGAAACATTTGTGGCAGTCTAAACGTGTTTGTAGGAATATTAAAACTCGGTTAGCGAGCGTGACAACATCTCTGCTCTGTGACTCTGTAAAAGAGTCCTTCCACAAGGACATTTTTGATTTGTTCTGTCTGAGATTGCTGCGTGTGGATTTGTGCTCAAGGTGGGTGCCGGCCTGGTGACTTTGCTGCGAGGGATTAACTGTCTGATAGTCAATCTTTCGGACAGAAGCTTTTGAAGATAGAAATAGTGATGTTATCTAGGACGTCTTGGAGTTTTAGGACTGCGCACTGGCCCACATTCACCGCCCCAGCTCTTTCATGTAATCTGCATATACCACAAAGCACAACCTTTTTTATGTTTAATTCTTAAATCCATCCTTGGGGGCAGCAGTGGGTCATTGTTGAAGTGCTCTGATCCTTACATACTGTTGTTGTGACCTTGGGCCAGACACTTAACCCAGCTTGTATGAATTTAGGCTATAATATAGGCAATGTGAGTGATTGATGGTGGTCAGAAGGGCACTGACAATCACACTACTACACGAATTGTTGTCTTTGTAATAAATTGGTAAACTACTCAAGCTATAAGATAGTCCTGACCTTGCCTGATATCCAGAATACACATTTCTCTAATACTTTACAAAGATTTAAGTCTAGTCACTGGTTTTATCTCCCCAAATTCAGGTGACCGTGATGGATTAACCAATCAGGGAATCGCACGGTCCGTCTGCATCAAAACAAATATGGTGTCTTACGAGGAAAAATGAAAGGATCTCTGCAGAATCAATGAGCAAGGCACAAAACAAGAGGAACAATGAGCTCATTTTTTCACATGTGTCATTGAAATAAGCAATTATTACACTGCTCTGCCTGAGTTTGGCTCGAGGTGCAACAGAGGAGGTGGTGACCGGTCTGATATCCCCATCCCTAAAAAATACCCTAAAATCTGCTTGACTACAATAGATCAGGACATGGACACTGCTTCTGACAGGTTGCCTTTGCATTTGAAGGATGGGTCATATGCAGAGGACACATTTATATGGAGACGATAAAGTGCACCTTAACGCTAATTCTTTACTATTGCAGTGATTAAAGTGCAACCATTGATTAAGTAGGAAAAAACAACCAGATTATTTACAATTATATAAAGGGACTTTTGCATACAAATTGCATCTTACGTCTAAATCCATAATGCTTTTTGTCAGTGGCAGACGTATATTAGTCTGGTTAGACTGCTGCCCCCGCAACCCGGCCCCAGATAAAGCGCTAGAAGATGGATGGATGGCAGACGTATATTGAGCAACCCATAATGCATCATTCTGAGCATGTTTTTTTCCCCATACATTGTGAATTCTTGTCTCACGTGTTCCCATGCTCTTCCATGACAGCAGATCTATAGAGCAGGTTACGAACTCTGATTCACACCCCATAGTGTAGCACAGACACGTTTGCTCTGACTTATCCTCCTCGCTCAGACTTTTCACAGGCTTGCATCACCGCACTTCTTCTAATTGCGCTTCTTCTGGCTGCTCCATCCCCTCCACACTCCGACTTTTATAAACGTCTCGTCAGAAGAAAGATAAAAAACAGAGGACGTACATTTATTCTGATTAGCATTTGCTGTATGCGAGTCTGAATCAATAGGCACAATGCTGAGGGAAGGAGATAGAAATCGACGCAGGTTGCGCACGTCAAGGTGAAAGAGCCACTTCCTTTGTCAGGTTTATGAAATCAGCTGCTGATGAAGTGGAAGAGACAGCCTGAGAGGGGCCCCAGAGGACAAGCGTTCTGCCATTGTAATTCTAATATACCACAGACAAAGGACAGCCACAGGGACAAGGTGAGTCTGTGCAAGAGTTCATAATACTTCAAATTTGAGATGTCAACATTTTTCGGTAATATAATCGTAATAATTTAAATATAATAATCATGACCGTCTTTTTACTACTATCTATATTTCAATAGATACACCTAAATGCATCTAGCTGTTTTTATCACATACATTTTTCTTTCATTCAGAGTTAAATTTCATAAAACTGGTCGTGAGGAAAGACAATCGCAGAATGTTATTTTTTTCAGTTGTTTGGCCATTTTCTCAATAATAGTGAATAATCTTTAAATGGCATTGTTTTTTCTAATCGTAACACTAAAATGTAATATTGTGACATGCCTATTTCAAATTGTCTCCATGGAGATACATTACATACATTTATTCAGTTACAGGTGTTTTTATTGCTTTTTCTTACTGAGTTGTGCAATCTCTCCACAGCTCTGATCTGTAACTTGACCTAGCGGCATCAGCTGCTTCTCCCCATGGAGATGGATAAATTCAAGGCCATACTGTGTAACATTCAAAGCGATAACATCTCCATGGAGACAAGCGGCAGATTGTCCAACATAGAAATATACTATAGGTGATATGAAGCCTCATTTTTTGAAATATGAAAGCACTATTTACCAGTTCTCTGATAATCCTGTGTCTAATGTTTAACCATGACAAGAGATACAAATACGATGCTGAACATGTTTTCCACTGGCAAATGTCATCTATGGTATCTTCTGTGATGCTTCAGAGTAGAAATCCTCTCATACGTCACTTAAGATGGGAATATGAAAAATGTTCCACAAAATATTTTATCTTTTACATATTTTATTGCCGCCCCAGTGGTGATAAATAATCCAACATTTCTGACTGCATCTGCTTGTTCCTGGTCCCTGGAGATTAGTCATCTGAAGTCATCTGGCGCAGGAAGTGCCGTTCACACCACAGCACGCTCAAACTCACTACTTCAGAGTCACATCTATCACACAGAAATAAAGGGCCACACATGACACATGAAAGAGTGTAAACTTGTTTAATTAAGATTTGTTCATATGAAAATAATAGAACGATAACATAAATGTGTTGTCGGAGGGCTGTTGTTGCTGTCCTCGCTCGCTGGCGTCGAACAAAAGTCGAGCGATTCTTGCTTTTCGTCTGAGGAAACGTTGACAGAGGAAGGTAGCCGTCATGCAAAAATAACTTCTGAATGATTAGTGTTGGTGGAAGCGGTACATATATCTGTGAATAGTTTGCTCCTGAACCTATCTAAAGAATAGTTTTCCTCAACAACAGCGGCTGCCAGCAGTCTGACACCAGCGCCTCCTCGTTTCTTCAGCCAAACACATCCAAACTCTGCATTGTAATCTTTTTAACAGTGCATAAAGTCACCATGACCATGAAAAAGTGACACGAAGCCGTCCCTGTACGCTTCAGTCCTAACACATCGCCGACCTACAGCCAATAACACAATATATTTCACTCTTTAAATATTAAATAACAAATCCATTATCATATGATTTCTATATAACTATATGTATATCGGAGAAAGCGCCTCTTTGTCAGATCTCTTTTGGTCTGTAGTGAAGCTGTGAAATGTGCCAGAGGTCAGCTTTATATTGTCTTGCTTGATTGACCCATAGCTATGCCAGCTCCACTCAGGCTAACGCTTTGGTCCAAACTGCAATTGTCAGGACATGTTCTGAGTGATGGATCCAAGAAATCCATTATTTGTTTGCTTCCAAAGGCTACAGTTAGTTTGACAATGTATTATTCCATTGGGTTATTATGACAGCAATATTGGCAGCAGGGGTGTTCGAAGCCCACCCTCCAAGCATTTATCATTTGCCAAGAACAATTTCACAAAACAGCCATCAACGTGGTTTCAATTGGAGTAATGCTTTGCTTCTCCAACATGATTTGTAATTTTTTTGGAAATTGCATCAGCCCAGATTAGAAGCAGTTTATTGTCTTGCTAAAGCTGCCGGCTAACATTTGTGCGCCTGAAAACAGCAGAAAACAGCCACTTAGCAACAGGTCAATTAAGAACATTAAACATTCCGTTTTAAAGGGGCTATAATATGTGCGTTTATTATGTAATAATAACATAAAGAAATCTACTTTTATAAACAAATATGGGCTATTCTTGGCTCCTGTTACAAATGTTAATATCTTTCAGACAAAAAATCCTCTACCTTAAGGTTACCAGGGGTCCCCATGTACCCGGGACAGTCCCACTTTTGAGCCCTGTCCCTGTTTTTAATTTAGAAAATCTGGTCACCTTAATCTATTTATAAGTACTTTAAAATATTTTTTTTGTTTTACATATAGCTACTTTAACTACGCTTTTATTAGCCTGTACCTAATATGTTTGCATGTAATAAAGTAAAATCTGTTTTGTCCCAGTACAGATATATTATAAAAGGATCTATTCGGGGGGAAAGGAGACCTTCTCTGCATCTAATTACAGTATTTTTTATCTCTGCAAAGCAGGAAGTGTGCCATTAGCATGCTAATGTTTGTTAACTTTACCATGACAGTAAAACTCGCTCTGAGTTCAGAGAGTTGTGACAATCGCTTTTGAACTCATTGAGGTTAAAGTGAGTGATACATGTGGACAGTTTAAAATGAAACTGGTTTTCATGTTGTTTACTTGGAAAAATCCGGTACAAGCAGCACCTTTAATAAAGCATGACCAATCTCCAGGGCTTCAGCTGGGCGTGGTCAGGACGGGTTTGATTTACAGTATACAGAACAAAGAATGATACAGATGCCGCTCGATGGCAGAGTAAAATAGCACATATGCCAGGCTCCATCTACAGCCGGCCGCATTGTGACTTCCAGCTATTTGCTGTATGTTCTTCCTTCTCTCATCCCCATTTCACACTACACTGTTCTGTCCAATAAAGCTTACGGGCCAAAAAATAAAATAAGAATGATTTGGGCTTAGTAAGTACTTAATTAATCATTATATGTAATCTAATAATAAGTCATAATTCCTTAAATAAATAGTTACTGTACTAAGCCTGAATCACTCTTAATAAATCAGTTCATGCTTTTTTAAGGCTAATTAAGGTGTGGATCATATTTTCTTTAACCATTCACTGTTACATGCTTGGTCCTCACTGGCAGATACAGCATTAAAATGTGCTTTGTCTATTCCTTGATTGTCTAACACTGACCGACAGTGTTGTAGAAGAATCCTAAACAAACTTTGGACAGCTTTCATAATATGTGAAAACGGAGTCTCAATAATCCATCATAACCAACTCATAGACCAATACGCTATCGCTCTATTACAGTTGTAAGAAGACATTAATATCGATTGAGCAGGAGAGATGTAGACGGTGAACTCACTGGCAGGAGAAATGGCATGCTTCAAGTTTGGGTCACTCGAAAGATGACAGGAGAGAGCGCTAGGATGACCTCACAGCTCATTTTGATCAAGAAACCCACTCTGCCAACTGCAATCATACATTATTCACCCAGTCATATATATTGAATAGACCTCTACAAAAATCCAGGCACGGCTAAATTTGGGTTGAGCTCATTTGACCGCATCGTGTCCGAGTGCAAGAGATGTATTTGGTCCACTGGGTATGTGCTTGGCGGTTTTGTGCTTTCTGAGAGTTGGAAAACGTCTCCATGCGGGGGTGTGTGGATGGAGGCTAAGTGATGAAACGGACAGTCCTTGATCACACCGGAAGTCTAAATCCATTATATAAAACATCCTGCACACCGAAAGGTATTCTATATTCACTTGCCACATTATTAGATTCATCTTTTCCAGTCCATTCTTGCACTTAAGTATCAAGCTGGCTCAGAAATAGTGCCACTACTGCCTGTCCACTTCAACGTCTTCTGTTTCGTTATAATATTTTATCCAATGCATGTTCAGAATGGAAAAGGGAGCATATGAAGGGCAATAATGGCAAAAATGTACCGGTAATGTCTTTTCTGGTTGGATTATATTTTTGTAATTCATAAAAAAATGCAGTTTGAGATTCAATTATTGGTGTCGCTCGTGAACCAGTGTGGTTTTTATTTGTTTTCAACTTCCTTTTGCTCGGAATTGTTACTTTTTTAACCTTCTTTGTAAGCCCTTTGTAATCATTGTCAGCCCGCAATAGCAGTTTTACAACCTCAGTCACTTGAATCACATTCCCCAGATCAATGTTGCTTTGATTGCATACTGGATAAAAATGTATTTAACATTAGAAAAGCTGAATCTAATAATGTGGCCTGGAACTGGCTAATTGCTGTAGATGTTTGATTGTTTTTCCTGTAATATCCACAGATTACGTTCCTGTAAACGGCGTCCACCACCTCTGTGTCAGTTACACAGTAGTCTCTATCTTCTCAATGATCTCTATCATAGATTTGGAAGGAGACAGCAGAGAGCACTCGTCCTGGTCCCACAGGCTGCCGGGGCTGGAGTTCCCGTCCGTGCTGAGTCCATCGTCCTCCTCGCTGTCCTCACACGACTCCATGAAGTGCAGGCCCAGAGCGTTGATGCCCGAGTCCTCCGAGCTGGATGGAGACGAACAGTGCTCCATTTTGTGTCCTTTTACCTTGTCCAAAGGCGAGGCGGTCTTGTGTTGTGTTTGGACGGCGGCTGGAGGTGGGTTGGCTTTAGGGGAGGCTGTGATCTGTTTGGGGGCTTTGAGCTGGGGTGCAGGGGGGTTCAGGGGCGCCTGACGGGTAGCGGGGGCCGGCGGGGGCGGGGTCGGTGGATTTGGAGGTTCAGGCATCGTAGGTGTGGGGCGCTGCACGTAGCACATTTTACCGTTGATGCGTTTGACTATGTAGTCGTCCACAAACAGATCGGCGATGACGCAGTACTTGGGCGACTCGAGGGGAGGGGGCGACTGGAAGCTTGGGGCCAGCTTTAGGAAGCGCTCGGCCAGAGATGAGGACAGGTCAATGGTGTCACTGTACTCCGATCCTTCAAGGGGCACTGCTGTGCTGGGCAGCAGACACACATTTGTCATGGGCTGGTACACATATTTACCTGAAAGACACAAAAATAAACATGAAGTAAATTAGTGAATATTTTCTTTCGTAAAAATAGAGGCTAAAAATGTCTATTTATTTTTTGGGGGTGTATGGACTAGAGGACCACCAGCCGAAAACATGCCGCCAATCAACACAATGATGATGAACAAACTGGCTCAAGCTTTTACAAGCTTTTATTATAACTCTACACAACTTACTACACTGAAAAAGATGTTGATAAAATTGGAATTTCTGCTAAAACCACAAAAAAAACAACAACAACAACAACACAGTAACTACACTTACTAAGCCTTAATTAAGCTTAATAAACCATTTAATCACTATGACTTTGTTAATGCTTTACCATGGCAGGAATACGTGTAGTTTATATAAAGTGTTACAAAGTGTGTGTAGTAGTATGAATGCATAAAGGCGAAATCTTAAAGTCGGTTCATTGTTCATGTTCAGTCCATCGCACCTTCTTTAGTGTAGTGCACAGTATCTTTGTTTTATGACACATTATGTACAGAGTTATTGGGAACTTACTAAGGAGTCTAGAATAAAAGATGTTAACCACTCCCCATATATAAGACCTCATTTAACCTCTAGCCTGTGCGCAGTAATTGTATGCAGATTCACTTCTCGTACTACTACTGATACAAGTTAGCAAAAGCTGCATAATTTAAGAACGCTAACAAATGGCTGGGGAGGAGAGCCTGCCACGGCGTGTCTGGGATAACTGAGCGACTGCGTGTGGGGATGGGGGCAATTTTTAGATCACAAAGCTGCCAACCGCAAAATACTACCTGCCTGTCCACCTCCATCGGAGACAGAACCTGAGCAGAAGTGGTGTTTAAAATTCACAGAGCACACACCTGGCTTTTGACCTCTACAAACTTGATACAAACCAGGAGAATAGAGACATACAGTTTTACTCCCAAAGGGCAGGTCGAAAAGGCTGTTCATCTATACTTTTTTATTTAAAGGGGGATTTCTGGTAGAGGGTATCTCCATAGAGACAAGCAACACCCGTCTCCACTTGAGGTAACCATCTATTGTTTCCATTGCAGAGGTTTTATTCCCCTGCCTGCTCACAATTTCGAGTAAATTCCAAAGATATCCATCGATTGTTTCCATTGCAGGAGTTTTATATTCCATCCTGCAGTTTTTCCAAGGTATCTCAAAGTAAAAATGTGTTATTGAATAAATGCAAGATAAATATGTTTAAAGCAATACTTGGAGATCTCCGTGGAGAGAAGCAGGTGGTTTTGCATTTAGATTTGTTTTTCTCCAGAATCCAGAGGCATAATCTAGTCACTAACGCACTCCAAAGAAAATAGGTTCAAATTAATGACTTGCAGCTTCGAGCAAATAGTTTCAAAATATAGCAGTAAACCGTCGCTTCACAGTAGAGTGTGTATTTTTCTACTACCTATTTG
The DNA here is from genome assembly GCF_026437365.1 of Eucyclogobius newberryi. Lineage (NCBI taxonomy): Eukaryota > Metazoa > Chordata > Actinopteri > Gobiiformes > Gobiidae > Eucyclogobius > Eucyclogobius newberryi. The sequence goes on along the minus strand of NW_027315768.1, from coordinate 14,924,060 downwards.
GTCTAATGACTTGCTACATGCACAACCAAAACGCTGCCATCTACGGACGCCATGAATCCTCCTTTCAGATATAGTAGACTGTGATTGTGCAAAACGACCACCTCCAAAGCTTATTCATTGTGTGCGGACGACTGCCTCTGACTGGAGTCGACTTTGGCCGTTTTGATGTGTGTGTAACTGGCTCCCCGGAGAGACCAAGGAACTACAGACACGACAGGTCTACACACTTCCTCCATTCTGCGTCCTTTTGTTAATGCAGTGTGGTGGAGCCATTCAATCAGAAATCCTCTCTCCCAGGTTACTCTGCCAATGCCCCGCCACTTCAAAGTAAGGCCAAGAGATAGTTTATAATAACACACGACGTGACATGGATTTAATTAAGCTGCTTCGACTAAATGCAAAGAGTTGTGTGGTGTCAAAAGGAGGTTCAGCCACTCGTCTGGTTGAAGCGGTGTACGTTGTTAAAAACAAAAGCGGTTTTGGAGGAAAAAGCAGAATGGTAGGGTTCTTGTTTTAATGAGACAAAGTCAATGGTCCATACAGAGGAGGCTTACTGTGAAGTGCTCATTCAAGCAGATATGATGGTGGAAATAAACGAGTACCGTGAGTCTACGAAGCAAAGTCTGAAGCTTTTAGTCCTCAGGCTGAAGATGGCTGTTTGTTTTAACATTTTGTCGGCCAATGTTTAGGGCCAGATTTAGCCTTCATTTCTACATTGTGGTGACTATTGCCTATTATAGCTCAAACAGGAGTCCAAATTAAATTGTATGAACTATTTTCTGTCAACAACTAGTGCTACATTCAATTCATCTGTAATTTAAATTGAATTATTTATAGTTCCATCCATGAATTTACACTGACAACAAATGCTCACCCGCTCCACCAATACCTCTGTGTTAGAAAGCCAAAAAAGACATTAGCTCATAGTAATGGGCTTTTATCAAAGAAATAGGTATATTGATTGACGGAGGCGTCGAAAAATACAAAAATATCCATACATAAAAAGCATTTTTAAAATCAAAATGTTATCAATTTTTGAAATACATGTTTATATTTTAGGTTTTCTACAAATATATTTTTAGATCAAGCAGGGATATAGACAAAAAATGATAGCCAAGGTCAAATCAATACTAGAAGAAGAGTTTCAATGCATTTTAATACAATTTTCACTGGTATTGCTATACTTGCAATAGTATTTCTTGTATCGGATCGAGATCAAATTAGTAGCTCATTCATACACTTCAGTGGAAATATTGCTAATATAAAGCTAAAACAAACAATTGTACAATAATTTACAGGCTAGTTAACTGGCTGAATTAATTTCATATTTTTCAGTCTTGCTGGGAAAGTGTGGATGGTTGAAGTATAAGTTCTCTGATGCTCGCCTGTGGTTCAGTGGTTCAAGGCTTTGCACGTGTGTGGTTGCTGTTATTGAATGTCTTGCCAGAGATATGTTTCAGAATCTCACTGTCGAGATACTAAATGTCCGCTGCCCGTTGTCGTTTCACAGGATGTGCAAAGATGAACAATGTGCTTGAAATTACAAAGAACAACTACTGGTAATCTGTTCTGAAGCTAATATACAATATCTTGAGAATCCCTCTGGCGATCTCAACATGGCGATGATGACAGACATACTTAGGCCTATTAAGCAGTTTCACGGACTCTTTTGTTTTCAAAACGTGCACATAGAAGCACTTTGTGTGTTTGCGGACAGGTAAGAAGTCGTCCTTTTCTCTGACAGATTTAAGTTTTTTTCTCCCCATTTACTCTTAACTGGTTTCTTTAGTGAGGTAAAAAACGTGTTTCCTGTTTTGACCTCACCTAGGGACAGATTTGTTTTACTTGTGAGCACTTATAAACCAAATAAATCCTCATGATTGAACTAAAGACAACTCTGCTCAAGTTGTTTTTTCTTCTTTAAGTCTTTCAATAGAAAATCCACAAAATAGCTACCACCAAAGTTTGACCATTTGCAGAATGTCTTTACCCCATCTTCCCCTATTTCACGCTACAGTTGTCCTTTCAAATAAAGTCTTTGGGCCAGACATTTGATATAGACTAGAATTTCTCTGATACGGCGCTATAAGCAAACGTATTCACTTATTCACAGTGCCACAGAGAGTTGTTTATACAAATGTGAGATGTGTATTGCTATTTTTGTGTCTGTTTTCTGATCTGTAGAATCTTACATGTTTAAATAACCAAGTACTTTTACATCTGCAAAAAACATATATTTTATTATTTGGTTTGTAAATAAACTCTTTAATTCTTCCCTCAAACATGCCATACTTTCCATTGAATTCTGAACTTTTGGCCCACAATCTAGCACCTGGAGCCATGCTGGGGGCGGAGAATCAACAGACATTCAGGTTTGACACCACGAGCTTTAGCAGCAGCACTGTTTGGCTTTGCACTGAGATTTAGATTCACAAGACGTGGAAAAAACACAAAATTGGTTTTCCACTAAGTTAGAAATATCTCTATAGCCGCCGGCCTCAGAGCAAGGAGAGGTGCGTTAGCAGAGATTAATCTCACTTAGAAGCAGCGAGAGGAGACTAAATCAGATTAGTATGTTGTATAATCTCTGTGTATTCACCTTGCTGGCGTTATTGAGTTTTGGATGTGTGCTTTTATAACGAAGTCAATCAATACAAATGTGATCAGGTCAGGTTTTCAGAAACAGACAAAATGTAAATCGAAATATGTGTAAGGAGCGTCAGGTTGTAGGCCTTGAGTCGATTAATCGATCGGTGGTGTGCCCAAATTTATATTACTGTAGTTACTTACCAGTAATCCTTTTATTTAGATCATAAGGATTTATATAAGACAGCAGCAGAAAGGAGGCAGGAAGTGAGCTGTCTGAAGATTTGGGAGTTTAATCTGCATTTTAAAAAGAAATTCTGTTTAAATAGTTAGTATAGTATGAACGTCTGTGAGTGCAGATGGTCAGATCAGAGCTACTTATTAGTTCCCGCCCCCTGCCGCATGTCTTTAGTCATCCAAGAATGTCTTTAATCAAATATAGTCCTAATGTAAAGAGTGTAACGTTATCTTATGTGTACCTTATGTGTTATCTTATTTTCAATTTGACCAGTATTTGTCACAAAACAAGCAATTGTAGAAACAAACATTTAATTTTTTGTGTATATAGCCAGATTAGATTAGACATTTGTGACTACTTTAATACAGACAGCATTTCAGAGCATGATTTTACAACTTATGACTGTGAGAACTCTTTCCTCACAATTGTAATTTCCAAAAACAGTGTAAATATTGGATCCAGATCATCATAGTTTGGTTGTCATCTTACTCACCGGTAATATAACAAAGACAAACTTGCCACTGTGGTTTCAAATGTGATTTTCATGATGATTACTGGATGGAAACATGAGTGAAATATAAACTTGGTCCAAGTAAGAAAAATAACAGTTAATCAAAATGTAAATGTATCTAAGCGGTGTGCTGATTGCAGATATGATAGCGCTGCAGGTGATTATCGTAATGCAATACAAATGAAGTAATTTTTGATCTTGTCTAATAAATATACAGCAGTACAATGCTCCGAGTGGCTGTCAGTGAACGATATCAAAGCTATATTGATATTCCCTGGTCCTTTCGAATAACATTATGGCCAGTGTTCGAGTCATTTGTTTGAACCTGGGCCTGATTATATTTCCATACTAACAAGCACCAGATGTCCCCCTCACAAAACCTCCCATAATGAGTCACGTTCCGCCTAGGCAAAAATGTCCACGGCACAATTCGAAATAATACACAGCAGAGCAATATGTAGAGGCCTATTTACGGCGCCGGATCGATACGTTCAGTGCAGCCGTCGACAATAGAAGAAGCATGTATGTGCATAACAGACGAGGAGAACGTGGATGTAAAGCGCTACGTCGAGAAATGTACGATTGGATTTCAGCTTGTGACGCAGTGGTATTGAAATTGATTGAGACTTTTATTGTGTTAGGGGTATGGCCATAGGCAGTACAGCAGTGTATAATCTGAGGCTGATGTGGAAGACAAATGACACTTTTCTGCCAGTGCTAAAATACAAGAGCCCACAGACATTTTTGCGGTGTTGATTGAGAGAATGAACATGGGTTTTTGAGTGCATGAATGCTAAAGATAGGGAAAATGAGGACAGCTTTATATACCACTTTATTATAAAAGTTCTCTACCTTTTCTTGTCTCAAGAATCGCCCAGGCTTTGTCTCACATTATTGCCTTTAACTCCAATATATTCGTTTTCTTGTTTTAATGATATAGACTTAGAACGTCAAAATGCTATTCAATTCTTTACAAATCTAAAGCCATTCCAAGTAAGTGCCTGCGAACACAAAAGGTCCCCGTGCCCCTAGTTTGGACACACTGACAGTACGGTGGCTTAGCAAGGACACAATTACCAGCAAGCAAACCCAAAAGAAAAGAGGAGACAAATCAGTATCTTTTGAGTAATTATATCTACACAAAGGTAGACAAAGCGCATTGTTAGTCCGTTTTCTGATTTCCATGAAAACTGTCTAAACCACACGGGGAGATAATACCATATTCTTTTCATGGTATGCTATTTATTGCACGAGACAAACAGAATTGTTGAAATGCTCCTTTTTCCTTTGAGAATGCCTTGACAAGACTTTGACGACAATAATTATTGTCATATTCCAAATAATTAAGATATGAAAGTGATTTCTTTATGTTGTCTACGCTGCACTGCAATAGAGAAAAGGATCATTATCTGTGCAGTTCCTTTGTATTTTTTTGTTGTTGTTGCTGCAAGAAAACAATGCATTTAAGCCAAGGAGCTTCTAATGTTATATATTCTGACGGCTCACAATATTAAAGTGAGATGTTTGATGATATATCACACAATATTACACTTATTGTTACATCCATACTCTCATATAAAAGAGATTTGTCAAAGGAAAAGTGTTATAATAAACTATGTAACTCCTCTGGTGGAGCGTCTGCTTCTCTCCATGGAGATGTTTTTGCTTTGTCTCAAATCTTCCACAGTTGGCATCAAACTTCTATCCATCTCCATGGAGACGATCAGATCAAGTTACATATCTGATCTGTAATATTAAATCATTCCAGGGAAAGACACCAACTTGTTTAATCGTGTAATATTATTAATTCCCAACTTTCCCTGCTAAATGGAGCTTGATAACAGTCAATCTCACGTTTACACAGATTTAGTCGCCCGTTAGTACATTCCTCACATGTCTGATCTTCTCATCTTTTCAGACGTTTTGCCGTAGCCGTCTTGGGCTTTTTCACCCCGACAAAAGTAAAGCAGAGGAGTTGCACAAATGTTAACTTTCAATTAAATTTGAAGAAAGCGCACAGACAGACCTATTTGCAACATCCATACTTACTAGTGGGTGACAATGTTTAAGAACAACCAAATCTTATAGTCTCGCCACAGTATATTAACTTCACCATATCATAATGTAATAGCAACATTTTAGTTATTGAGCTTCATTTGTAAATTTCAACTGATTACAAAAGCAATGTCTTTAGTTTGGAAGTTTCCATTCTTATTTAATAGTTGGCCTCTTTGGTGCAAATTTAAGGAAATATTAGTATTAATTGTGTCAAAATGTTCATTATTTTAAATTAAATTGTCATGATGAATCGTCAGTGAACCAGGGTTTTTCTGTTATACTGCAACATTTTAACCATATGGACGATACTCCATATATTTTGTTCCGGTGTTTTGTTCATGTTGGGTACGATGAGGCAAAGGATCCTGGTTTATATAGATCCCCACATCCTTTTACCACAGCTGCGACAAAACAATGACTTTGAAATTTTGTAAAAGCGTCTTGATAAGAATTACTACTATCGTTTGCCAATTTTGCACCAATCCAGGCAAAACTGAGTGTGTCCAAGTGTAAAGGCTTTTTCTGCCAACACATCAGTTTAGTGTACAGCGTGTGAAGGCACCACGCTGCAGAGGAAACAAGTGGAAGAATCCTCCTGTGACAGCTGCTAGAACGCACCACAATAACACGGCCACAGGACACAAACTGCACTGAGCGAGGGAGAGATGGATGAGCGAGGGAGATTATTCCGGAGGGTAAATCCTTTCATCACATGGAGAAGTCATCACACATGGGTAAAAGAAACACCACATGCTTATAAGAGCAGGGGAAAGTAAGTGCGCTGGTGTGTACACATGATTATGATGGTTGGACAGGAGACTGACCAGGTCTAAACCAGGTGCAAACAAGGACTAAACCAGTAAACAAGGGAACTTTTTTATTTTTATGTTGGGCTCTGGGCCAAATCAGATCATTTAGGGGGTCAATTCTGGCCCACGGGCCTTAAGTTGAATAGGCCCGGTCTATGATATGTTTATATTCTGTACAAGTGAGGCACAAATAAAAAGCAGTGTAAAGTAAAGTGGTTGTTTTGTGGTTGTTTCCTTCTTAAGTAACTATAGATTAAAATGAAGGATTTTGGAAGTTACCATAATAAATTCGGGGTTAGTTATCTTATTTAGAATGAGATACTAGTACACAATAAACCATCAAATGTTTTTTTGGTAATAACTATTTTGATTCTTTAGAACATACAGTATTTTGATTACATGAACACCACACGAATCATATAAAAATAATGTTTGTTTACTCAAGAGTTAAATACTTCTTATCATAAAACAATTGCCTGCTTTACATATGTGTAGGCTGAATAAATAACACTTGAAAGACATTGCAAGCTACAGAAATATATTGGTATATCAAAGCGTTTATAGTAAATATGTTGATGTGAACATGTAAAAAATAGAAATGTAGAATATATTTAAAAACTACACTAAAACTGCTGTATTGTGACATTCTGGGATTCCATCAGCTCTAATCACTCACTAGAACAAGCCGTTACAGGAAGTGCCAGTAGTGATATTTCTGAGAGCTTTTATAGCGAGGTTTGAAAGCTAATTTCGGTTGGGGAGCACAGCTGTCATCCTTGTGAAGAAGCGATGTTTTTGTGGCAAGGGAATCGACTCCAGCGGCACACATCTCCATCTTGTGCCCGGAGCTGCCAGACACATCTCTAATACTGGGGACAGTCCCACTAAATAACAAAGCGAGGAGCCCATCCATCTTTTCCTGTCAGAGCCACAATCTCAGCCCACATATGTATCACGCGATGGGGACGCTTACACCATTCAGAGGCGGCAGAGTGGAGAATCTACAGGAGCGATGAATAGGAGAGTGTGCCGGGCTGGTTTACGCCAATTTAATATCAGAGTGAATCAGGGATGCTTCGTCACAAACGCCTCGCTTGTGTACTCGTGAGCAAAGATGGGTTTGAGTGTAGGTCAGTGCATGTTAACCTTTACTAGATGTTATAAAGAACTGCCCCTTTACAATGCCCTCTACTGGCTTCAGGTGTGGCTATGCCTTTTACTAGTTTGGCCTGGCATAAAAGAGATAACAATAAGTAGCACCCATTATTATAGTGCTAAACATTTCTACAAGCATCCATGGAGTTGAAGTTCATAGCTTTCCTTGACCTGTGTGGCTTTTAGGTATTGCAGCTGAGCCAGTTAACAGAACACACACACAGACGTTCTCTGTCACTCATGACGTTTACATCCACAGAGAACTCAAAGTACACAGAACCAAACTCAATTCCCCAAAATCTGTCAGCACACTCTTGTAGCAGTCTATATGCTACGTACAGAGCCAATTTGGTGTGTGTGGCGGCTAAAGATGTTCAGGGGCGCCTAGTAATTTAGCATTAGCATTATAATGTAGCTTTAATTGTATTGGACTATTGGAGTTATCAGTGAGTTTTACCTTGAATTTAATGCTGCAGGGCAAAACAATCCTCCCCAAAACAATGCATACAATATCGCCCTCAAAGCCCAGGAAAGGCACTGATCTAAAATGAGTGTGAACTAAAACTAAATGTTACCTAAATGGCACCATTCAGCTCCATAAATATCTTCTCAGCTGAAACATTACACTGGCTATACTTTCATTCGTTTCATCTTTGTACATTACATTTTCTCGAGTGTTTTTGTTAGACTCCAACGAGTGATAAACGCTGCTTAATGTTTTTCCAAACGCTCACGCTGCTCATACATTGCTCTAAAAACAGACTCACAATCATTGCTTCTATATTAGTTTGCTGCAGCAGCCGGACCCTTTTGGCCTGCACTTCCACAGTCCACTTAGCTCCCTTCTGCTCTTTTACCCAGCATGCATCAGACCTGCAGTATGAGTCTGCAGTTGAGGCAGGAAGACGGGCTTCGGGTTTCAGTGAAGAGCATGAGCCAGCATCATGTGAAACTACTTCCTGCCTCGGAGCCTGTGCAGAGCCGAATGCTCCTCTGTGCTAAGTAAATATAAAGCCTGGAGCAGTGATGATGTGAAAGAGTGTCATGAGTGCTTTGAGCTCATCATTATGTAACTGGATCATGCCTTTAGTGTTGTGACTAAAGCGACTCAAAAGCATCTGAAAAGTTTGAATTCCGATGCCAACAGCAGCATAGCTAAAACTAGACCAGTTCACCACATATAATATATAGTCTACATGCAATATATCTACTGTACCTTCACAGAACTACTAACGCAATTAAACAGAACTAAATCATTTGGAACTTTGTGGTAGTGGCAGTGGTCCAAAATCATTTCTCACTTGCCTAATGTATTGCTCATATCTCAGTACATCCCCGTGATTTGTTTATTTATTTATTTATTTTTTTACAACTTTCAAGGTGCAAAGTAGTAGACGCAAGTGTTACATTCGCGTTTGCGTTTGAAAAAAAAACCCTCACATAACGGTCTGCTTTTACATATCAGGCAAGTTTTGACACCGTACAAAATGAAAACAATTAGAAACAGCCTCTTTAGCTGCGTTAAAATAAGACGTAGAAAAAAAGATTCGGAATAGCATTCACCGTCATGATTCCAGCCCTACACTGTAAATGCATGAAACAAATGATGTTCATTAGTCTTTACCTAAAACAATTGTGAACATGACATGGATTGATCATAACCCCTTGACCAGAAGATTCCTGTAGATACCACTAATGCCTATTGTATGCACTATACCCGCTACAAGTTCAGTATTTATCCCAACGGCAAAAAGTAAAACCGCCTGAATCTCAATAAAACCAGTGTATACTCCTCTCCAGCCGCTCGATGCTTAAACGTGACGTCAACCTGCTGCAGACTACACTCGCAGGGCTAATAACAGATTATTGCTGTTATCTAATCTTCTATCTCTCTCTCAGTGTTAGCCGGCAGTGTCACAGACATTTCCCCTGCATAAATAAATCTACACTCATGTTGGTGTTTTGGGGCTTCTCTCTCAACACAACACAATGACTGTGCACAGCTCCACAAGGCCATCTGGGACAGGCCTTCCTTGAGGTGGGATTACGCAGCGGACCCTGGGGATTAGTTCAGTGGGTGTAATCTACATTTCAAAGGACAGTATACATCAGTATAAGGGCCTCTTTATGGTCCAGCTCTTTCATCAGACACACATGATGTCATCAAGTCAGGGAACGTCAACACACTGTTCCGCATGTCAAATGATGTGGTGAACTACTCAACTACAGCTCACATCAATTTAGTGCATTTTAAAAGATATGTTATGCTAAATTGATGTTTTTGAGCTTTTAGCCATGTTATAACATTGTTCCCTCCTCAAAAACATACCTAGATTTGTATTTAGGCTAAATGTATTCACGCTAGTTTGACGACTCCTGTTTAGAAAGTCCTCAGAAAACACTTTACATCTGTGACGTCATAGGCAGAGCTCAGATAACGATTATTCACGATTATCGAGACTTTGACCAAACAACAATCTTTCATTTTCTTTTCATTCCTGTGGTCTGACATGTTTTTATTCCTCAAGTTTTAACCGGCTTTATGAAATGTAACGTTCTGAAAGAGTCCATTTTTTACCTGCTAGATTGAACAAAAAAAAAATATTTAGCTTAAAAATTGTCCTGATTTTTTATTTTTTTTTGGTGCTTACGATTATATTGTGACCTGAATAATCACAATTATCGATTAATCTAATAATCGTGACATCCATAGTCGGCCACAAGAAAGCTAGGTTTATTTGTGTATCTCCCCTGTGCAATTCCCTCTGCTGCCAGTAGATGAAGCCCAAAGTCAATTCCTACTGAGGGAAATGCCAGTGTCATGAAGTCATTTTGTCTTGATAACTTTTTACTTATAAAACATAGGGTTCCTAAGTAAAGGTACTCAAGAGCATGTTTAAAGGCAAATAACAATGGAATTTGTCCTTTAATACTCGACTAGAGTTACTTAGTTTGCAACCTTTGTATCTCACCTAATCATCTGCCATTCCAACAAAAACACTCATATGTGCAGCAGCAGAAGCATCAGCCTCCTCAGACTCACCGCTGATAACCCCCACCAGGCCGGCTCTAAGAGGAGATCACTTTCCGCGCTCTATCAGTGCAAAGGAACGCAACTCTGGACGGACAAGGGGGCGGCAACGTATGCGATCACGTGGTTTTGTGACGTCGGTGAATGAGTTCTATACATTAAACCCTCCTTAAAGAGCTTGTATCCAGTGTTTTCCTATGTAGTTGAGCAGTTTTCTCCAGTCCAGATGAAAATGAGACCACAAAGCATCTAATTTTAGAAAAAACTACTTATAGCATGTTAGTTGTTAGCTTTGCCATGGCAAAACTCGCACAAGCTTCTGAAAGTCGTGAAAAGCACTTAGAAGCTCACAGGGAATAAATTAGGAGGCACGGAATACGTGAGAAAGAGAGCAATAACTTTGGATCGCTGCAAACAGTTTAAAAGAACTACTTCTGTTTTTCATGTTTTTAAGAGGAAGAGCACATTTAATATATACATTTATATTCAATTGATCATAATGGTTACTTAGTGAAGAACAATTTTAAACTTAAGGTCGGTGAGCGGTCCAAACAATAATTTCAAGATTCATGGAAAAAGATGTTAAAACTACTCACTTTCACGTCACACTTAAAGCAATGATTAAGTTTGTATTCAAAATAGCCGTTTAGTTAAACTCAACATATTTTCTCCCCAGGTCATGCCCAGGTTCAGCCATTGAGTTTCTTCTTACAAACTAGAACTGTCACAACTCAATTTTGATGGTAAGAAAAAAGTTTGATATTCATTGATTTAGATACCAAAATTATATAAAAAAACACTTCTAAAATATTCAGAAATGTGATAAATTATCTCATTCCAATAGTAGTTTTAGTATCAATAAGCATCTGGGTATACTTTTTACAACCCCATTTACAAACTTACCATTTTTCTTATGGAGTCGCTTTATTTGTACATCCCCCACAGCAGTTCGAAGCTAAATGCAACATTAAACTAAACAGACAAAGAGCTTTACTGCTCACCTATAGAATCATTTATTTAGAATGGCGTGCCACAAGAGCGCTTCTGTTCTGTCCCTAGTGAAATTAAGCTGCTCAACACATGCCTGAATGCACATGATGAACGATTATGATTATGAAGATGGTTTTATATTAATTTAAATAGTCCTCTGGGATTTAGTATGTACCGGTATTTACTATGAGTACTGAATTTAGCATTTTAATAGTAGGTTTTTGACTATAACCATCATAAAATCATTGCATTCAGACCTGTATTGATAGATATTGTGAAGAGCATGAACCTGGTCATAAATATAGTGATGTGCCTTAAACCAACGGGGGAGCAGAGTGACTGAGCCCATCGCTCTTCAAGACGACAAGATATTCTGTTGTAAAAGAAGAGTAAAACGCATGGTAACAGTGGTGTGTGGCTCAGTGGTTAGATGTGCAAAATGTATGCAGATCCATCCACAGTATGGCATTATAGTGATAAATCTAGTATTTATTTAGAATGTGTGAAGGCCATGAAATCAGGTATTTATGTATCTATTTATTCTTGAACCAGGATAACTGCATTTCAAACACAGTACAAGTGTAATGACAATAAAGCTGAGGTTTTAAATCGTATACAGTGGAGTTCTGGCCCAGTGGGGAGGGGACTATTGAACACGTTTTAGACACAGGAGAAACTAGAGCAGCATAATTTGGAGAAAACAATATCCAATTGCGATTTATGTTTAAATAATATGATTCTCTTCAAAGTTCACATTTTAAATTTGTCCAAGAGAATGGAAGAAAAGACTGAAATAAGTCTACTGAACTGAAATGAACTGAAAAGCAGGAGATTTTTGGTACAATTATGGTACTGTGTCCATTCAAATTGCAATTTTGAATCCATTGCAATTAATCTGGCAGTTTTAGGAAAAGACAGACCCAAGCATGGACAGAGAGGAGATGAATGCCATACTGTGGAACATTCCAGGCAGAGCATCAACATCTCTAAGGAAAAAACAAACAGAAAAATGACATAGTGCACCTTTCACACATCATTAGCTGTACAACTTTAATCCAATAAGAACAAACGGCAAGTAAGATTTAACTACTGTCGTTCTGCTGAGGATTTACAAATTGTTCCAAATAAGTTGCAAATAAGAAGCAGACTCGTTGCTTTTCCCTTAATGACAAATTGATGGCGGCTAATGATAATTGTAATCATTGAACAGTGGATTAAAAGCACACAAAGTGTCCCGGGCCAGGTGGTGGTGGGAGAATACTGCTGCGAGTGAACAGGCGCTTTCATCAGACACAATGTATTGGCTGTGACACTAAACATAGCTAATCACTGCTAATGAGTGGCTTGGACTTACGTTGTCACCAGCTGGACTCGCTTCCCATCACTACATTTTTCATCAGATTTTATGAGAACATCCCGAGCAAAACATTTCACAAAGTTGATTGGCACCCGTCCATAAGCTATGTCCTCAAAGTGGCATATTCTGCGAGCACGAGAGTGATCATAATTTGCAGGAAATAGCCTAACCTTTGTGGTGTGTTGACCTTTTATATTTCTTTGCATGAAAACCTATTAAAAATGTCATTACAAAAACATGCTAAAAAGGCTCCCTGTAATTATTTTTTCTCCAGCGACAATCTCGACACCAATGAAAACATGAACATTTTAATAGGACATATGCGTTTTTCTGGTATGCAGTAATTGACTATTAACGTACATCGATATTTTACATTTTGTCAGTAAATAAAAAAGAACTTCATGATATAAACAGGTCAATAGACTTCTTGTAAAACTGCATATGTGATTCTCTGTTCTGTCCCAAGTAAGAACCTTTTCTGAGCACTGAAACCTGGACGGTGCAAGATTACTCAAAGAGGCATCATTTAATCAATACGATAATGACGAGGGAGAGCTTTTAAACGCTGTTAAAAGCTCATGAAAGTCAATTGCGTAATATTTCCTTGAAACGATTCTTATGATGCGTCACCAGCGCCTGTAATAGGTACAAGCAGAGGCCTGTGGCTCGTTCTCATGAGAGCTCCGGCTGTGCTGGACGCAGCAGGCCGGAGTATTCTGGAACATTGCTGTCCAGGGAGAAAGAGCCCAGAATACACTCCGAGTTTAAACGCCCCGCCGAGAGCTGAGGATTAAATAATGAGTAAATAAGTGACGGGTGCGTCTAGACATGAAGTGTGAAGTTATTTACAGCTGTGATGGGGAGCTTTTTATCATGGTTATAACTTTCTTTTTTTCTTTAAAGATTGTGTGCCTGTAGTCTTTATTGACAGGAAAGTAGTGTGATATGGGGGAAGAGAGAAGGGAGGACATGCAGTAACTAGTCAGTCAGGAATCACACTCAGGACACTGCAGCAGCTCAAGGTACTGAGTTTATGAGCCGTTAACCACCTTATAGACCATGTTTTAACAAAGCAGCAAGAATGTGCTAAAATGTGCCTTTAAATTTGTTTGAGGTTCAAGTCGAGCACAAAATATGAATGGAGCATTAACCACAGAAGTGCAGGAATATCACAATATTACATGAGGCATTTGTGTCTCTTTGAATATAGACAATACACTTGATACTAACGGTTTATCTTGAAAACAATTGCAATATTATCAATTTAACAATATATCTTGCACCTGTACATATGCATTATAGTTTAATACTAAATATCTGGTGGGAAAAAGCATAATGTGTCTTCTTTATGTCAGATCATGTTTTATCTGATAGATGCCAAAATAGTGAGTGTATATTTACAGTCTATGATACAAATACAGATGGGCTGTAAACAGAGCTTGTAAACAGAACCCTGCATGGTAAACCCTCCATGCACTGAGCGTTAGCCATCGAACTATGAAGATCCAGGGCAGTTTTGACAAATGAACACCACTCGATCACCAGAGCGTTGTTGGAAAACATTACTGCGTTTAGAAGCGTGAAGCATAGTTTATATATCGATTAGCTCATTTCTTAAAGAAGACATAGAGAAGAAGACATAGACAGACTGCAGCGCTGACATTCATCTGTCACTGTAAACGTACCACACTGCCAGACCATGCTGCCAGCACCACAAAATCCAACAGCAATTGAAACTAGAATATGGGATATTGACTGTTAATAATCTCATTGGCAAATATGACAAATAACACAATTAACTTTGCGTCTTCATTAAATTGAATGGGATATTACATTTCTATTGGTACCAGGCTGTGTGCACAGATAAAGTCTATAGTAATGCATCTGTACAATAAACATGATTGCGTGTAAGCCTGGCCTAGAATTAAACTAATCAAAGCCGTCATCAGAACACCTCATCAGCTTGATTTTCTTTCATGTGATGAATATTGCGATCATATCAGTGTTGGAACACGCGTGGTATTTCTACTCTGCAATCATCTATCTTACAGGCAAATTGTGTCGTAGTCTAAAAAATCTATATAATTCAGAGCTAGCTCAATGTGCATCGTAAAGTAAAATCCAACAGTTTTCTTTTCCGTTACCAATTGCTCATCAAAGCAATAGATGATTTCAAGCTTAATGTTTAAGTTTAATGGGGGTTGAAATGACAAAACTTACGCTCATAAACCACTTTGCTTACCCAAGATTCTGTAAACCTTTACGAACGTTCAAACTCACACATGAGCTCACAAATGCTCCTTTTCCCAGAAATGTAATCTTGTTGAAATATGAAGAAAAATCAAGAACCTTTTCACACCAATTTAATCAGACCTAATTATGTAAATATAATAAATTGAAGTAAAAGTTCTGCGACTACATCAAAGCGAAAACTAGCCTTAACTTGACACCATGAATATTTGAAATTCTGACAGGGTTAGCAATCCAAAATGTCCAGAAATGATGCAAGTGCAAGCGCTCTGGCCTAGAAACATCAAATACCTCGTTTTAGCTCACGATAAACATTGGAAGGAACTGGTCATTTTCCTGCCACATCAGATCATTCAAACTGGCTGTGTGCACGTGGGGCCATCTAAATCCAATGATTACAAGGCAAAGATTACACTGTGGCTTTCTGCGCTGGCACACCATAAACCAGGCTCGACCGCTGTGGGGACGGGAGGGTGATTGTGTTCCTGCCTGATCGGAGGATTGTTTCCGGGATAAATGAGGCCCGAGCGGAGGGAAGGCACCCTGACAGCTCCTTTGCCCTCCACTATTGTGATTGTGAGCCGATCGGAAGGGTGGAGAGCACAGGAAGTACAGCGCGGGTCGGACAGGCTGAGAAAATGCCTCGTTTACTGAAGCGGGGGATTGGAGGACACAATAAATGACAGCAAAAATGATTAGCCTTTCTTTATGAACACTGATAGAACATAACTAAACCATTTAACCTTAGATATGCCTGTTAATATGCAAGTAACACAGCCGTCTTCACAAATATGAACCCTAGACTAAACCATTTCTGCACAACCAAGGACTAACCCTTAGGAGATGGAATTTATGCAAAATATACTTTTAAAACCTTTAAAACTTGTTATTATCGTTTTCCCTGTGATTCTCCAATTTGAATCAGTGATTTCAACAAATTAAATCTGCACATATGGCAATATCTAGGTGGACAAACGAATATACTATACATAGCTTTAAAAGATTAAATGTAAGTTAAATTTAAGCTCAACATTTGTGAAACCACAACATTTACCGTATTTTCTGCACTATAAGTCGTACCTTTTACACAGTTTTGTCCGGGGTGTGACTTATACTCCAGAGCAACTTATATGTGATATTATTCGTTATTTTCACACTGGCAACCGCAAGAGGGCGCTCTAGGCTCTAAGTGACGCAGAAGAAGAATCTGCACTTCCTCTACCTCTGGAGTTTGTGGAGTTGTTTAGAAGTGACACAGAGGAAGAAGAATTTAGTGATTTGGGGTAAAACTGATGCTTTGGTAAACTTGTTAGCATGTTCTTTATGCTATAGTTATCTGAATAACTGTTAATATGTTACGTTAACATACCAGACACTTACCACAGTTCGTTGTCTGTGCCTCATGTAGCTGAAGGTGTTAGCGTTAGCATATGTACACCTGTTCACCATGTTCTCTCATCTGTTATTATTTTAAACTGCATTTCAAGATTAAATGTCTGTTCTTGGTCTTGGATTCTATTCAAATGCATTTCCACAACTTATACTAAAATGTGACTTATATATGTTTTTTTCTTCCCTTTTGGCTGGTGCGACTTATACGCCGGAAAATACGGTGACTGCTAATAAACTGCTAATAAAAAACAACTGATTTAGCGTACAGTAATATTGCATGTGTTTGGTGATTACCACAGGTATTTTATGCATCAAAAATTAACATTATAAAACTTTCTTAACAAACTCCAATCTCAAGTCTACAGCTGACCAATGACATTTTATCCATTTCTGGCTATTTAAATAATTAACAGATAGTATACATAATGACTAGCATGATTGACTCATTCGATTGGGCAATGCCATGAATGAGTGAGTGCTTCATGTGCAGGTTTGTCTAACCTTTATCCTCCTGCATTCAAGACACCATTGCGCAGAAAAATGCTGTTTTCCCCTACCCCCCATACACGCCTATTGCTCTTTACTCATTTGGTTGTCGCGCAGCCATTTGGGCACAAACGATCTGCAGCTCTCCACAGGCTTTGTTGTCACGACGTTTACACCGTGAAAGGGCGAGCGGAAATCAGACCTAAAACATAAAAGACGAGTGTCTACGTGGCAAACAAAAGAATAATACTGTATGTCTTTTTTAAACATAGACCGCGGGATTAAGAGCCTGAAACTGATTTATCAACCAGGATTAAACCAACACAGAGGACTAAACCAGGACGACTGACACAATATGACACATACCAGTCGTCTGTTGTCTCCAGTCTCCCAGAATAACTGCCTTAAAACTACAATGGGCCTGTGTGCTGTGCTGTTAGCCATTTAAAGTCCAAATCATGTTCTTAAATACTTTGCGAAACAGCATTGTAACAACTCAACGGGAGAGTAAAGAAATCTTTGAGAAGAACTTGTCCACAGCCGAGCGTCTGGCATAGCGCTCCGCTCACACCGTTCAATAACTAACACGTAAAAGATTTATTTAAAAAACTATTAGTCATCTTACGCTAGCGAGGAATCTTTAAAAATAGGGCAAAAACTATAAACGGCAATAAAGTATGCACCTTAAAAAGACGTGGGTTTGAATGTTATATTCACAATTCGCCGCAATCTTGTTCACATGGAGTTGCGATAATTGTTGTCAGTGTAACTATGGAAACATGCATAGGAGGAATCCCTGAGAAATGCCATAGATTTATTGGTTGTAAGATAAATGCAATATAGAAAAGATTAGCAAATGTTTGTTAAGATTTAAATCAAGGTTCCAAAGT